>NC_009187.1:846650-864499 GCF_000149385.1 Cryptococcus deneoformans B-3501A
GCAAGCTATTGGCTTTCTCACCAAGGATAGGCTCGAAAATCCTCATCAATGGCTTTGAAAGTTGGTTTTCCAGATAATATCGGGTGTCAATGGGAACATTGTGTTCCAAAACATACAGAGGATCTTCAGACTTTTCGTACGCTGCAGCGCCTTTAACGCCTTTGACAATGACATAGGCCACTCGATCACCCAAACTAGGAGCCGAACCAGCGTCACGCTTCCTCATCCTCTCTACTAATTCAACGTGTGCTTGTTTGGCGGCATAGTCAGCTTTGGCAAGGGCTTTGGTGATCACGAGCTGAGACATGTCAATCTTGTTTTGTAAAAGATCGGCGATAGTGTCCTTGACATAGCTAGAGAATGACATATCAGTGGTCTGTGCTGTTCCATGATTCCGAGGAGCTTACTCCTCAGCACCCTTAACATCTCGATCAATAAGCATCTTGAAGAGACAAGTTTCGATGACCGTGGACACCAAACGACAGTTGTCTCGTCGGACAGTCTAGTGACTCATCATTATCAATTATAACTAGAAAGAACTAGACACGTCGGCTCACCTCAATACCCTTCGTATCCATTTTGTCGTATTTCTCTGGCCGAGTCCAATAGAGACCGGCGTAACGCTTTTTGCTGATAAGTAGGTAAGGAAAGTAGACCTTTTCGAATTCGAGCTTGATGGGTTTGATAAATTTGCCGGATACGAGATCGGCAGCCTCGGCACCTGCATTGGCCAATTAATCAATGATCTTGACATGACTTGTACATCCGCACTCACCTAGTCTCATCGCTGTTGGCAGATCTGGGCACCCAAATCGCACCATTACAGAATCAGTATCACCATAGACGATTTTGGCATCATGGTCATAACCGTTTTTCATGGAGTACTCTGCCTCGACTTCCTTCTTGGTGAGCTCGATCATCTGTCGACCGTAGGCAGTAACACTTGAGGAAATTGCAAGGCAGGGAAGTTTCCCGACGGTGGCACCGGTGAAACCGTAGACCGAGTTGGCGCTCACCTTCAAAGCAAGTTGTCGACCGTCCAACACGGCTCGCTTGAAAGGATCTTTCTCAACTTTGAGATCTTGCTTGGCTCGCTTTCGGGCAGCCAGAAGATTTTCGAGAATGTGAGGTAGAAGTCCCTTTCGACGTTTGGATGTTGCAAAAAAGTCTATAACGGAATCAGTATGTCCGCCTCATTTTCAGCGAACAGTTCCACTCACCATTGTTGGGTGTATGCACATAGTCTTCTCCTTCGACGAGCTTCAGCCTTTCAATAGTACCCTTATCCAATAATGTTGTATAACACAAATTATGGGCCATCATGATTGAGGGATACAGTGACGCGAAATCCAGAGTGGCAATGGGCACGTCGTAGAAACCTTTACTGGGTTCAATGACAGTAGCACCTTCATACTGCTCATCGGAGCCTTCGCTTTTGAGAGCAGGGATAACATAGCCGGCATCCGCGGCATTTCGGTAAAGCTGAGAGATAACCTTGATTTGCTGACCTCTGGACAGGAGATAGTTGAAAGGAACGCCTGTGACACGTGCCATTTCGGTGTAGTTGACAAAACACATCAACTTGTCCATCAGACGTTGTGGAAGATAGGCATCCTGCAATGATGTTAGTGCCGAAGGTACTTGAATTTGCTGTTACTCACCTTTAAACAGTAAACAGCCAGACGCCTCCGAGAATCCGCAGTACCATTTTGGAGCTCCGTAATGATGGAATGATGGACATCTTCCTTCTGTTCACCTAGGAATTGTGCACAAACGGCGTTGAGAGTATAGCTTCGAAGCTTGTAGTCCCGTTGCATCACTTGCAAAATATCAAGCTGAAGTCGACCTTCCATATTAACAGCTTTGGAATCTCGCTGACCGTAAGCTTTTGAAGAAAAGTGGGTTTCCTTGACTTCGGTTCTGACATCTAAGGAGACATATTAGGGAAGCAACAATAAATGCAGTTTTGAGCGTCACTTACTTCGCAGTCGACCCAAAAAGGCAAAGTCCGGGATCTTCAAAGCTTTAGCACGATCAAGAAGATAGGGCAGATCGAAATTAGAAATGTTATATCCGATAATCATATCAGGATCAACCGTATCTACAAACTTGCGCCATTCAAGAAGAAGCTGTCTTTCGTCTTTGAATTCGAGCACTTGAGATCCGACGATATGAGCACACGTGTTGAGGGTGAATACGTTTCGAATGAAAGGCTTTGATTCCCCTAAAGATGCCACTATCAACCAAAACGCTTGCGTAAATGACCAGGGAACTCGGAACCTACCGTGACGGGTTACCATCGCGGCGATTTGAATGACGGGGTCCACATTTGCTTCTGGGAATATGCCTTTGCGGCCAGCACATTCGATGTCAAAACTGAGAACACGAAGAGGTGCAATATCCAGCCATTCATTTTCAGGAGGATGAGAAATCAAGTCCTTATAGCTGAAGAAGGTCCATCTGGTCAGTGGTCTGAGAAAATCCTTCATCTTGCACGTACTTGCATGAGATTTCAATTTGGCACTGTGATTTTTTACTTCCTCCTTCCAGCAGATCATACCGTCCACCGGGAATGCTGACCCAATTCATCCCCACAATCTTCAAAGAATTAGCTCAATTTTTGATTGGTAAAGTGCACTCACTTTCGTATCGATCATGAAACGCATGGTGTATGCAATGTTGCTCTCATAGGTGAGAATTTCAGGAGGGAAAAGACCATTGAAATCTATCTGTCCACGCTCAAAGGCACGTAGAGACGCCGAGAATCATCATCAGCAACATATACAGTGGACAATGTAAAAAACTCATCTTTAACTTTCGATAGGTTCTTGGGATCAGATACGGTGATCTTAATGAACGGTACGGTGTCGTCTCCTCGATAACCCCATAGAGACCGCCGGTTGAAGATAGCACAGTTAGTCACACAAGGACCCAGCGCAGATATAGAAGACTGAGATGTACGTTAGGCCAGATCGCAGTATAATCTGATATGGGAACTCTTACATTGATCTTATCGGCCAGAGGTTGAAGGTCTTTGTTGAGGAAACCGCTAGGGGCTGCAACGTAGAAATATGGCTTGAACCCATATACATGCGCCAAAACTGAATTACCGCTTTTGTTGACTCCAAATAGCCGTAGCGTTGGTCCATGCTTGGGATCAGCTGACTCTTCGATTTCGATCTGCTGAAAAGCTATTACAGCAATTACAGCAATTAGTAAGGTCGATCAGTCATAGCCCGAGGATTACTCACAGATCGTGTCCTTCTTGGCATCAAATGGCGGGACTGGCGGTCGAGGCCACGCCGCAGACGTCTCTATGCTATCTGGAGATATCAGTTAGCAATCGCAATGCCAAGTTCACCGAAAAATACTCACCTCCTGCCGCATCCTCTTCGGCCACAAGCTGTTCTAAAACTTCGGTAAAACTTGGTTGCGGCTCAAGCTCCTTCTGTGATGAGATATCGAGCTTTCTCTTCTTTGTAATGGGTTCTTGTATGGCCATTATGTATACTGGGTTTGGGAGTACACGCTCAAGAAGCAAGAAGAGTAGTTGTTGTTAGAAATGAAGGCCGGAGAAAGGGGAGATAGGGGATGCGAACGAAAGAAAGACGCGACCCGCGCCACCACACATAATAATAATAATTAATGAATCACCTCCAATTCAGCTCGGTCTGGACCGCCTCCACCAGCGCGTCTCCGGGTGCACGCCTATAGGTTGTTGCAAATGAAGGGACGCCTAATACTCACCGGCTATCATTATCACGTATAACCGATTTGCAGTCTACGACGACAACGGCGGGATTCTTGGTGGATGATCCAACAATTCAGTCACTACTTTTACTCTCGACTACTTCTTCACAACAAGGCATACTGTAACTCACATTTCTATCAATATGATCCATCAATATCACCACAAAGCATTGAAACTGGCTGCTACTTGTACTCGCCGACAAATTCTCGCACGGGGAATGGCCACCGCCAATTCAGTTGTTTCAGGTCGTAAGTTCCATCTGTCTCCGTCGCCGACTGCTCATCACGACCAACTCAAACCAGCTGTTAGCTTCTCTCTCAGCGATGACCAAAGAGGTATTCAAGGTGGGGATAATAATCTTTAACCACCGTTGATCTCGCATGGACTAATTCAAAAACGTCACGCAGAGCTGGCAACTAAGTTCACCCGAGATGTTATCGTTCCCCAAGCAGCTGAGTATGACAGGACCATGGTGAAATTATATGACTATCTCCATAATATTAAACTGACGGTAAATCTGCCACAGGAGTATCCGTGGCCCATCCTCAAAGAGGCCCACTCCTTGGGCCTGCTCAATACACATATCCCCGAAGCTGTAAGTCGTCCTGGCAGGTTCGCAGTTTGTGCGTTACACTTACGCCAGCAATCAGTATGGAGGGCCTGAGCTAGGATTACTGGAATGTGCGATTATCTCAGAATCTCTTGCTTTCGGGTGTTCTGGTATCCAAACTGCAATGGAAGGTGAGTATTCCCTTTCAAGTAGTGGTCGTCAGACTGACATATCCGTAGCGAATGGCTTAGCCGAAGCGCCTTTGATCGTAGCAGCATCTCACGAACAGAAGCGAAAGTACCTAGGACGAATGACGGAGGAACCTTTGATGGCAGCTTATTGTGTGACTGAACCTGGAGCCGGATCTGATGTGGCAGGCATCAAGACTAGAGCCGAGAAGAAGGGTGATAAATGGGTACTCAATGGGAGCAAGATGTGGTACGTCTCTGCTCCATATTCCAATGATTTTGAAGGGCAATTCTGATTCTGGATTTGTAGGATGTATGTCTGCAAACTTCATTTTGCATCGATCTGGCTTACTGACCGCGTATGTAATGTAGAACAAATGCTGGGCATGCTAACTGGTTTGTGAGTTGGCATTATTACCCTCATCACACATTCTAACCAATTTGTTCGAAGTTCGTGCTCGCGATTACGGACCCCGAAGCTTCCCCGAGCAGGGGCATGACTGGATTTATCGTGGACGCGGACACCGATGGTATCATCTTAGGAAAGAAGGAGATAAACATGGGTATGTCTTTCTTTTCCACCTTCCTTGGAACCGACAGTTGTCAGCCACAGTATTGGAACCTGACCTAACCTACTTTTAGGACAACGAGCCTCTGATACAAGAATGGTCACGTTCGAAGATGTTATCGTCCCTGAAGAGAACGTATTGGGATCGCCAGGAGAAGGGTTCAAAAGTGAGAATTCCCGTTCTCTCCTTCGGCCTATGTACAGATATACTAACACTGCTCTGATAGTCGCTATGAAAGCATTTGATATTACGCGTCCCCTGGTATCGGCAGCTGCTGTTGGTCTAGCCCAAAGAGCCCTTGAAGAAGCTACTAAGTACGCCCAAGAAAGACATGTGAGAGAATTTTGATTGGATTTTTGATGAGACAATGCTGAAATTGGAAAACAGACCATGGGCCAGCCAATTATCAACCACCAGGGTGTAGCTTTCATGTTGGCCGACATGGCGATCGGAGTTGAAGCGGCTCGTGGACTGGTCTGGAAAGCTGCTTGGGCGAAGGACTGCAGGCAACGCAACAGTAAATCTAGTTTTACCTTTTGCAGCTGTACACGAAGTACACACAGTACTGTTTTCTAACTTGATATACCTAGCGTTCTATGCGTCGATGGCCAAAGCCTTTGCTGGAAAAACCGCGGTTGAGAATGCTAACCTTGGCGTACAAGGTAACTCGATTGGCTTTGTCACATGCTCTTCTGATGTATAAGCTAACTTCTGCTAGTCTTCGGTGGCGCTGGATTCAACACTGAGATGCCGATGGAAAAGTTGTATCGGTATGTCGCGTTTTAATTTTGTTGGCTTCGACTAACGATCTTCGTAGTGACGCCAAGATTTATGAACTTTGTGAGTGTTTAGACTTCTCTCCCTTTCTATTAGATAACTAACCATTATATAACCCCTTCTTGAAAATAAAGATGAAGGTAAGCCGGTTTTCAACCGTTGTCCTGTGTCTTCCAAGGTAATAAGATTTGACATGCTTTAATTAGGGACTTCCCAAATCCAGAAGCTAATCGTCTCAAAGCACTTGCCTTCTCTATACCCAGCTGCATAATATGCTGGGCATATACGAAGACGAAGCTGGGACATGATGAAGGAAGAAGTGAAAAGTAAGAGGGTGAGTAGACGATGTTGTAACAAGGGAGGATCGAGGAAAGTCAAGCTGGCAAAGCAAACTGGAGCGTTGAGAGGGAAACGGTTTGTATAGTTTCTGAGATCAGAAGATATGTAATGAAAATGATGATTGTAGACAACCCAACCGAAGCAGGGACAGCAATTGCTGTGACAGGATCAGTGAAGCTTTGTACAGTACATGCTCTTTCTACAATAATAGTAAAGGGACATGTATAGAACTATCCATAACCTTTGTGTCACTTAGGACGCAATACATTTGTTCTACAGACGAAGGTGGGTGCTGGTCTCAGCCTTTTCCAACTTTGCCCACCCGAGCAGAATTCTCGTGTCGACGATGGTGACCGATTGAGGAAGAGTGCCATCATGCTCAAGCAACTTGATGCAGCAAGAGTATACCCGTGATCTGAAACGTATGAGCGTGGTGTCCAGACAAGGAATGACTTATCCTTGAACCGATAATTATGACCTCGGAAGAATCGGCAGGCTTTCTACCGTTCCGCGGTTAAGCAAAGGCCTGTTACCAACGTTACCAACGCCATCTAGCCAATATGAAAGACTCATTTTTTGGGCGATTAAAAGGCCCGCGTCGCATGAGTTGGCTTTGGTCTCGTCGGTAAGTTGAAGTGCTTCAGAGCCGTCGATTGCGCCAGTGTATTCGAGTCTCATTGATGTGATGTTCCCTTTGATGGTGTCGAAGAGTAAGTAAGTAGTTGGAGAGGAGGAGTGGGAAGAGAGGAGTGGACCTAGGTATCTGTCAGATTTAAGAGCTGCCAATCAACTCGCGCGCGTAGGCAATATGTATATCCAAAGCAATGTGAGTTGGATACATCCATGCGGAAATGTGTTTCGGCGGTGGATCCTCCGGCAGCTCACGTGTCTTCGGGACACCGTGTTGCACAGTCACCAGCCACTAGTCATCAGCTATACTATTGCCCCTTTTTCTAATCTGGCCATTGTTTGTGAAATGTGAAATTGATCTTATCGTCCGTACCTGATTTAATAATACCAACGCAGGACAGGGCAGAAGGGTTACGAGGGCAGCGCCGCTCCTAGCCTCGGGCGGAGAATCAAACAACTAGTCGTCTCGCGTGGAAGCTTGCGTGAAGAAAGGACAGAGGATGAGATGAAGAGATGGACGAAAGAGCTCGGGAAGGTTGGAGGGAGGCAGTTGGTTGATAGGATATCCCTTATGCTGCAGAGGTATAGAGGATTGCAGAAGATGAAAGTCGAAGTCAGTGGGTGGGACGGAGTGAAGAGTAATCCTTTTATTAGTTACAGTTTAATTGTTATAAAGAGAAAACACATAAATAGAGTAAGTAATTAATGGTACATCAGTCAGAGATGCATTTTTAATTAGTCAGCTGCAGGTGCGTGTGAAGTGACCGCCTTCTTTTTGTTATCTATATGACATCAGAACCAATTGACGTCAAATTTATGACAGAAACAGCCGGACGCATGTGTAGTTAACAAAATTAATTGACATAAGTCAATAGACACCGAAAGGGTTTGAAATATATCACCTTAAATTACAAAAGTGAGATTTGATAATTATTAATAACTAATTTACGACGCGGAAAAGGACTAATTATGTAATGACCTGAAGGTACTTCAAATAGAATTGAAGCTGTATGTGACATACTCGGCCGTAAGTACGTCCGGCGGCTCTATGCGCCTCCGAGAATGGGAAAGCCGGAGCGTGGGGAACCACGGATTCGTACCTTGATTGTCACTTTAGAACACGCAATAAGGGCACTTGGAGCTGATCAAACGATAAATACGGCTGATAGGAAAATTAGCATATACAATACACATACATATATATAGAATGTATGGTCAATCTTTTCCTCTTTTATTCGATAGTACTACGTCGATCACTACACAAACAATACTATGATCATTCCAGCAGAGGCACAAGTAGCTTCTCCACCCATTTTCACTGAAGACGAGGAAGTCGTCTTGGAAGAGGAGGATGTCGAACAACCTGATCTGCGTCGAATCGCCACACATCTACATGACCCAGCCTCCACAGCTACGTTGAGCGATGATCAAGCAGGCACAACTGCCGGACAGACTGTCTTATCGCATGATCTGGAGAAGGGGGAGGGTCGTATGGTAGTGGATTTCGCAGAAGGGCATTATGAAGACCCCAAGGAATGGTCGAAAGGAAAGAAATGGTAAGTTTGACACTTCATCTCCTATGCAAGTTGCTGATTGCAAGTAGGTTTGTCACCATTGCAACCTCTATACTTTGTCTCACAGTCGCTCTTGGTTCCGCTATGCCCACTGGTGATTTACCTGGAGCTGCTGAAACTCTCCACGTTTCCAATGAAGCTATCTACCTTACTATTGCCCTTTTCGTCGTTGGTTTCGGTGTCGGTCCTCTTCTGTTCGCTCCATGTAAGTTCCTTCTTGACAGGTAACGGATAGTAGCATTGACCTTTCACCAGTATCTGAAGTCATTGGACGGAAGACAGTCTACTGCATCAGTATTTTCTTTTATTTCATCTTCACCCTCCCGTCATGTCTCGCGCCCAATATCGCCACAATGTTGGCTGGTCGTATGGTGAGTCATCGACCTGCAATCCCTCCAGGCCTTGCTGATGAAGATTTTTAGATCGCCGGTATCGCCTCTTCGGCTCCCATGACCAATGTGGGAGGTACCATTGCTGATATCTGGTCGGTTGAGGAACGTGGTATTCCTATGGCTCTTTTCAGTGGTATGATTTTGTGAGTTAAACGAAGCGGTCGAGAGAGACCCCCGCTGATGCCTTTTTTAGCATGGGACCTTGTCTTGGACCATTGTTTGGTGGTTGGATCGCTTACAAGACCGGACAATGGCGATGGATTTACTGGGTTTTGTTCATTTTTGTCGGAGTCGTCTTCCTCTTCACGCTCGTTATGCCTGAAACTCTCGCCCCTGTCCTCCTACGACGGAAAGCCAAGAAACTAAACAAGGAGAACCACGTTGATTCCTATGTTTCGAAACATGATCTCCACCACGTTCCCCTTTCCACCACTCTGAAAACTGCCATGATTCGACCATTCATTCTCATGTTCATGGAACCCATTATCTTGTTCATGAGTTTTTACTTATCTTTCGTCTACGCTCTGCTCTATGCCACTTTCTTCGCCTTCCCAATTGCTTTCGAAGAAATTAGAGGGTGGAATATGGGTACCACTGGCGTTAGTTTCGTATCTATCATCGTAAGTTGTCTTTTTCCTGTCATTGTAACATTTGTGCTGATTTCAGCCAGATCGGTATTGCAGCTGCCTTGCTCTGTATGCCCTTTCAAGAAAGAATCTACAAAAAGGCTTGTCGAAATGGTCAAGTCCCTGAAGCGAGATTGTACCCCATGTTACTTGGTTGTGTGTAAGTACTCCTGTATGGGTGCTGTTCAATCTCTAATGTAGCCATAGCATCCTCCCAATTGCTCTTTTCATCTTAGCTTTCACATCGTACCCTGGAATCCACTGGATTGGACCTTGTGTCGCTGGTGTGCTTTTCGGATTTTCAATGGTTATCATTTATATCTCTGCCAACAGTGTGAGTTTCCATTATTGTATGTCTTTTTTTTCCACACTTTTACTAACGTCAAACAGTATATTGTTGATTCCTATGCTTCTTTCGCTGCGTCAGCCATTGCTGCCAAGACACTGATGAGGTCTCTCATCGGAGCCTCAGTTCCTCTTTGGATCACTCAGTTATTTGTGAGTTGTTAATGACATTTCACAGGCTGGAATCTAACTAACTCTTACTTCAATCAGCACAACCTTGGGTTCCAATATGCTGGTCTCTTTTTAGCACTCATATCTTGTGTTATTATTCCCATTCCTTGGGTCTTCTTCCTCAAGGGTGCAGCTGTCAGAAAGCGATCAAAGAGAGCCGAGAAGTCTGGTACCAATTAATGTATGAAGAAGAATCTCACATAACTACATATTATATTTTTAACTTATAATTCGCATAGACCTAATCCACATAGACCACATTGACTTATTTATGCATATATACCATATCAACTGGCACAGCATATTACGACTTGTCCCCAACAAGGTCCGTCCTTCAAGACGCGATGTGTCACGAGCCTGCACAAAGAAGAAGAGATAAGATATCATAGGAGGGAGTTACGTAATAGGAAGGCAAGATCCGATTCAGATAAAAAGGTCCAGCTGGACCTCCAGTTGGACCTCCGAGAAAAGAACTGGACCTCCAGCTGGACCTCCAGTTGGACCTCAAAGGATATAAATAGATTTCTGTAGAAGTATATAAAGGGGAGCTTTGTCCTCAATCTTGATCTTCTTCCCCTCGAAGATCAATATTTCATAAGTTACTTTGCGAAAGGTCCTCGAGCTCCCAGTGCTCACTCTCGTCTTACCTTGCACCACCTTCGACATAAACTTACTCCACTAGTATATAAGCTTGCCTGATCTTCCCAAGCGAATATACCTCCGCCCTATACCATACGCCAACAGACAAGTGTCAAGAGGTATATCATACATATATCTCATCGCTTAGTTAAACTACGGCTTTCTATCTCGTCTCCAAGGCCGGACCTTGTTGGGGACGAGTCGTAACACGATGGTGTAGACACCTAGGTGTCTCACTGCGTTCAGTTGGCGTTCGAGGAAGCTAAACATTCGTGATACGTTCGGAATGCGTTCGGAATGCGTTCGAGAAGGCGTTGTGATAGTTATACAGTGCAGAGCGCCCATACCCAACCCAAAATGAAAAAAAAAAATGTCTCAAAAATTCCAAAATTTCAGCCAAAGACTCCTCTCGTCGAGAAAATGCCAAAAACGAGGTTTTGGGTCAATAGCGGACATCACCGAATGGCAGAATTTTTGGCTCCTGGACAAACTATTTTGACCATTCTAGACGCAGTTGTGCGACGCGAAAGACGCGACACGATGCAGAATAAAAGAGGGTATCATCACATCATACTGCTGCCATGTATAAATTTCTGGTCTTCCAAAGATTTACAAATACATATACATGTCTTAAAAAGCACATTATCCGGAGACAAATGCCTTCATCAACATCTAGGCCCTTCACCAACCCCATCAATGTTGACGACAGTGATGATGATCTTGTCAGCAATGGCAGTAACAATGATGACAACATCAGCAAACCTGACAAGCTCCGATGTAACGTGATCAGGAGCGATCATGCCTTGTTTTGCCTGATCATGCAAGATCAAGTCCCATATTGAAAGTCACTGTGATCAGTAAGAGTAGCCACCTAACAATGCACTCGAATGTTGCGATCATGCCCGATCGTGTTATGCAGTTGCCTGATCAAAGGACGAAATGCATGATCATGTAACTTAAGAGACATGATCATACGGGCAAAATGCAAGATCGGATGGCTGTTCTGCCTGATCATGATATATATGAAGCATGATCTTGGAATGTATGCATTATGATCAGTAACAATAAATGCATGGTCAGGCAATAGGGGTCATAATCAGGCAATAGGGGTCATGATCAGGCAATAGGGGTCATGATCAGGCAATAGGGGTCATGATCAGGCAATAGGCTATTTGATCATGCAATTAGACTTATGATCATACAATCCCTGATTTGATGCCTGGGGGCGATTGTTGGTTCATGCAGTATTATCCATTTATGCATAGCAATTTCATTGATGTGCACACCATACTCTGCTCTTATAAATACATATGCTTAAAGCATACAAATGTACAAAATGGGGTTTGTTAAACTCCAAACATTGCCCGGTGGGTCTGAGCATTACGATCTGTCGACCTACCTCTGTGGATAGCAGCATCGTTGAGGGATTGCAAAAGCGCAGATTGCCCGTCATTCATCGTAAGCCAGTGAAGGGTGCAGTCATCCAAGCATACTTCTCCTTTCTTTCTATAATGATCACGAGCTTCACAAAACCTGACGATTGAATATTAACAAAGACCAAAAGAGAATTACACTAAAGTTGTTGATCACAAACTGGTTGTGGCAAGATGTAGTGTGAGATTCGGCAGGCTGGGAGCCTAAGTGATGGTCAGCAAATTGGCTATGAGTATTCCAAATTTCAGAGCAAATACCTCACAGTAATACACCACTAACAATGTTCGGGACCTGACGTTCAGGAGTTATGTTTCCTTCAGCTGGAAACAATGGTCAGAGGGGGGAGGGGACAGGGAAGGGAGATATCTCATGGAGAGTGTTTGAAATCGCTCAAGGTCGAGCAAGTGTTGTGGAAGCTTCTACAATGAGACTGTTTCAGATCTCACTGGTGCTTACTGTGGAATGGGGACCATGTACCATCCGTAGCCTTCGAGTTGCCCTTTTTCTTCCCTGTCTTTCCTGTGCTTTTTACTGAGTCTGGAATCCTTGTCATTATTATCGATATCACCTTCCAATCTCTTGCTTGATCAATAGCAGTAATGCCTGATCAAGACTTCACCATGACCTAATCACATGATCATGCAAGATAATGCATCAGTGCGAAGCAATTTGTAAATGATCATAGCATGATCATCCCCACGGCCAACCCAAAATGCATGATCAATTAAGCTATTGCCTGATCAGGTATTATCAAATACCCGCCAAACATGATCAGAATTGGAGGATTTGATTTTTGTCTGACAGGTTTGCTGATGAACAACGACAGCAACAGCAACAGCAACAGCAACAGCAACAGCAACAGCAACAGCAACAGCAACAGCAACAGCAACAGCAACAGCAACAGCAACAGCAACAGCAACAGCAACAGCAACAGCAACAGCAACAGCAACAGCAACAGCAACAGCAACAGCAACAGCAACAGCAACAGCAACAGCAACAGCAACAGCAACAGCAACAGCAACAGCAACAGCAACAGCAACAGCAACAGCAACAGCAACAGCAACAGCAACAGCAACAGCAATAACAGCGATGACAGTGCCCACGATGATGACTGGGAAGATGCAGAGCAAGATGAAGACGAGAGCTTCCTGGAAGACATCCTTGACAGATTGATTCTTTTCGATGACTTTGATGATCCCAATTTAGAAGAGGGCGAAAACAAAAAAAGAACAAAGATGAAGGAAAGAGAGAGAAGAGCGAGCACCTCCGGCAGTCCAACATGGAGGCTTTCCTCATTTCTGATGACTTTCAAATCGGTCAACCAGTGTCGAGCGATGAGGAATGGGTGGAGAGGATTCTAAACCCCGAAATCAAGCGCTTGGAAGAGTTGCAAAAGACGAAGGACCCGGAATATGTTCCAAAGATGAAGGGAAGGGACGAAATGGAGCGATCGAGTGACTGCAGAGTCCAAGAGATCCCTTGCAAACATGCACAAACAGGGTGTGGAAGGTATCACCATTCAATAATAAATGCAGAAAGTCTTCGCTGACCAGAGCTATCAGGTCGACAAGGCCTCAAGCATGCAACCAAAAACAATTCACGACACCTGGCAGACCGCACCATTCGAGATAATGCACAGAAGCGATGAAAAAAAATCGAGGCTAATGGCTCAAGCATCCAAAACTTCTTCCGCCATTCTGCGTGGGAGTGCCGGTTCTCGTCCTGCAGTTGGCAGGCCCCCGGAAGAATTAGCGAACAACTTTATTCCACCCATTTCCTCCGCTTCCTCCACTTCACCAAACAGCTTGCATTCGCCATCGGACCCCCAGGCCCCAACTACTCACGCTTTCCAGGAATCGTCTCTTTTCCCACTGTTGGACAACCAACAAGTTCTTCCCATCCCACAATCTCGAACCCATTCTGCACAGAGCAACCATGTTACAGTTGAGGCCTCAGGCAGCACCAGCAGGTTTTCTTCTTCTGCAGCGGTAACTCCTATCACAATGGCAAGTGCTATGCCTTTTTCTCCTTCTGGGGCTTCTGAACCAGGCGCCTTATCTGAGAGAGAACAAGACGAGGATGCGGACTATGTGGAAGTGAGAGATTCGGATGAGGATGAGGAAACATTTGAAGAAACAACACCAGGGAGGGATCTTTCCAAGGTAGAGGTCACAAAGGAAATGTATGACAAGATTGAGAACTTATTGAAGACGAGTCTGAGGCGAGAGAAATCTTTGAATCTAGCCTGGCAACATGTAAATCAATGTCCTACCATCCCACAGTCATAAGATTCTGATGTCCTTTAGGTCAAGATCTATTATCAAATGCAGGCCGTCCTGACACTCATACAGAGGGGCTGGACTAAAAAGGATGCTAGCAACCATGTTGCTTTAGGTTCTGCTCCAACCAATGGCAGTGGTGCCTATGTTGCCCGATGCCTTCGCAGTTATATTTCCTTCTATCGACGTTATGACAAGTTCCCAGAATCCTGTCGTGCAAGCGACAACTCTAAGCGCTCCTTGTTGTTTAATGAGCAATTTCGTAAGAAGTTCGTTGAGTTTGTTGATGACCTTAAGGAGGTCTGTCTGTCTGTCTGTCTGTCTGTCTGTCTGTCTGTCTGTCTGTCTGTCTGTCTGTCTGTCTGTCTGTCTGTCTGTCTGTCTGTCTGTCTGTCTGTCTGTCTGTCTGTCTGTCTGTCTGTCTGTCTGTCTGTCTGTCTGTCTGTCTGTCTGTCTGTCATAACATAGCAGTACTGTTGCTGATGTTGATGTACTTGAAGGTTCAAGTAATGGATGTGAAGGATGGTGTGGAATGTATTGTCTATCCTGAGGTTTTCGGAGCCGAGTCGACTTTGACTGTCCATGTTACAGCAGTCCGCTGCTGGCTTATCCTTGTCGGTTACCGATACTCATGTATCAAAAAAGGAGTCTATGTTGATGGGCATGAGCGTGACGATGTCCGTGAGTATCGCATCTGGTTCTTAGACCAGATGGCTACATACGAGAGGTATGTCTTATCCACATTTCTCATTTCTCATTGTGCATACCTCATTATTATGCTCTCATATAGGTGCATGACTTGGTACACTCCCGATAGTAACGGCATCCTCCAACCTCATCCTCCTGCTCTTCGACCAGGTGAGAAAGAAATAATTGCGCTCTTCCATGATGAATCTTCTTTCCATGGGTATGACATGCCTAATTATGGCTGGTATGTCTAGTATGTCCTTTCAGTGTTAGTGTTTTAATATTGGTACACCTTCGGACCAAGGATGGTAACATGCCCATCCAGAAGAAAAGTTGTGGTCATGTCATCATGGTGTCAGATTTCATTCTTGAATCAACTGGCACCCTCGTACTAAGGGACATTGACAGCAATGTCATCCAAAGGGCTAAGAAGATTATTTGCCCTGGATCCAATGGTGATAACTGGTGGACGGCTGAGGACGTCGTCAAACAGGTGAGTTTACAGACATGCTTTCTGGGATAGGTACTGAATTGTCTGGCAATTTCCCAGGCTATTGATTCCATAGTGATTTTTAACAAATTATTTCCAGACAAAGTCGGTCTATGGGTGTATGACAAGTCCTCTGCACATGCCTCTCTTCCACCTGGAGCCATCCGTCCCTTTGCCATGAACCGTGGAAATGGTGGGAGACAAAAGAAGAATTCCAACACTGTAGTACCGGAGAATGTGCCAGAAGGGAGCATGAGGAATCAGGTGCAGGAGATGACAACCAAGGACAGGTTGGTCAAGGGGTTAGAATAGGTCCTGAAGGTGATTGCTGCTGTGTTATTCCAAAAAACCTATCTGGCTGACTGATAGGACAGGAAAGAGGTTACCAGACCAATGGCATCCGCTCTAAGTGCAGCCCTGTCTGTGGAGCTGAGACTTCTCAGGACTGCTGCTTAGCTTGGATGCTCAGCTGCCAAGGCGATGTCCGCTCCCAGATTTCTATGCTGGAAGCAGTGATTACTTGCCATGGTCATCTGTGCATTTTTCTACCAAAATTCCATTGTGAATTGAATCCAATCGAAATGGTATGTTGTCCACCTTGATGAATATCAGACAAGTCACTGACTGGATATCAGTACTGGGGCCAGACCAAATGGAAGTATCGTGATTCTCAAGAGTCAAAACTCACCTTTGCACATCAATGTGCTTTGGTAAAGAAATGTCTCGATGATTACAGCCTAGAAATGTTGAGGAAATACATCAACAAGGTGTGTACCATGTTCGTATTCTTTTATGAAACATCTGCTGATATGTGCCATTCACAGGCCTGGAGGTTTATGTCTGCATATCGAAATGGCCTATCCTATAAGGCTGCTGAGTGGGCAGTACAGCAACAAAAATCACACCAGAAGGTGTCAGCCAAAGCTTACTGGCATCTGGGTGGAAACTCTCATTAATAATTAATGACTTCCATATGTTTCGTATTCCTTAGGTGCAGGCCATCAGTTCTCTAAGATGAATGGATAAGGATGTTCTTGAAATTAGAGACAGAGAGTAATAAATTGTGCTTCTCATGTCATTTTTTAAATCTCCAGCTAATTATCAAGAAGCTTCCTTCTATAAATATGCTGGGGGCTGTCTCCCAGAGCGGAGAGATCCGCTGGGATATTTCAAAGCCAGATTCTGGGCTCAATTTTACTCTGATTTTCAAAATATTTTGACCATGAACTCTGTCCCCTCATTAAAAGGAGTGTTTTGCCAGGATCTCAACCAAAAGGTGGCCATCACTGAATGGTGGAATTTTGGGTTGGGTATGGGTGCTCTGCACTGTAATTGGATCTGGATACATGAAACTAGCACTGGTTATATGCATATGTTTCACTAAAGAAAGAGAAAACTATAACTATGCGAGCCAATATTATATATGTATATAAGGAAAGTAAGGAAATTTTCAAGGTGAGATGGGGAATATTAATATAATACCAGCCACTTCCAGTTGTGCCCTCAGCATGCTCATTGTTTATCCAAAATCTAGCATGATATTTTGGGCATAATACATCACAGGCAGCCAAGTTATGATGATTGCTGTTTGTTGTTTGGTTCAAGGGGCTGTAAAACTTGGGGCACGTCACTGCCTGTGAGAGGATCAATGGAGGACGGTGCGGTTGGTTGAGTGTGACTGAGGATGGACAGTTGGAGAAGGAGGGTCTCCAGGGTGTTTAGGGACAGGGGATGGAAAGAGGAGTCGTTGGGATAGGTGAATTTTAGAGAAATAAAGGCAGTTAAAGCAGTTTATAGTGTGTTACGACTCGTCCCCAACAAGGTCCGGCCTTGGAGACGAGATAGAAAGCGCCGTAGTTTAACTAAGCAATGAGATATATGTATGATATACCTCTTGACACTTGTCTGTTGGCGTATGGTATAGGGCAGAGGTATATTCGCTTGGGAAGATCAGGCAAGCTTATATACTAGTGGAGTAAGTTTATGTCGAAGGTGGTGCAAGGTAAGACGAGAGTGAGCACTGGGAGCTTGAGGACCTTTCGCAAAGTAACTTATGAAATATTGATCTTCGAGGGGAAGAAGATCAAGATCGAGGACAAAGCTCCCCTTTATATACTTCTACAGAAATCTATTTATATCCTTTGAGGTCCAACTGGACGTCCAACTGGACGTCCAGTTCTTTTCTCGGAGGTCCAACTGGAGGTCCAGCTGGACCTTCTTATCTGAATCGGATCTTGCCTTCCTATTACGTAACTCCCTCCTATGATATCTTATCTCTTCTTCTTTGTGCAGGCTCGTGACAGATCCCCAGCCCAAGTTTATGCTGGACTTCAAGAAATTTTGTGCCGAATTAAGGAAGAACTTCGGAGATCCAGACGAAGAACAGACAGCAGAACAACAACTAAACA
>NC_009187.1:902499-959999 GCF_000149385.1 Cryptococcus deneoformans B-3501A
AGGAGCCTAATGAGATGAGCTGGCCAGAGGTCATCAGCTGGGATCGGAATGGATATAGCAAGAAGAGGGTGGAAAAGGGCGTACGAAGAGTCTTGAATAGGTTCAACAGCTGACGGGATAGTTTGCACAAGAGCGAGGTACGCCGAAGTGGTATCCCCCAGCAGTTAACTCGGTCTCCAGCTGATTCACCTTAGGCTGAGTATGGTGCGTATGACTGGGGCATTGTAGGTGTTGGTGACCAATCTTGTGGCAGTCGAAACAACGGCTCTCTTGGCAGAATACATCACGAATGTACCGACCGGCTGGCGAACGATAATAAGGGAGCAGGCGGGTGGGGTCATGATAGTAATTGACCAGCTGAGGAAGTTGAGCAGAGTCCGAGGATCAAGAGGCGGAAGAAGCAGGAGTCTTAATAGAGCGCGGTGCATGTTGAGAGGCTGCATCTTCATGCATGATTCATTCAATATGATTGCTAATCAACACACATAGACCATCCAAATTGTTCGTGTGAAATCCGGGCTCGTCCACTAGGCAGAGAAAAAGGCACTCGGCTAGCTGGCAGTCCAGTCTCCACAAGCAAAGTTCTCACACCATTGAGGATAGTAAGATGCACCCTCTCCACTCTCCCATTCTGTGCATGAGCATCAGGTTGCACCATGACATGCTCAATCCCTTTCTCCCTGATATACCTCTGGAATGCTGCTGATGTAAATTCTCCACCCCTATCAGACCGAATAGATTGAACCTTATGACCAGTCTGAGTTTCAGCATGATTGACAAAGTTTTTGAAACTCTGCAGTGTCTCAGACTTCATTCTCATCAAGGTGAGGGAAATCCGGTGGCTGTAATCATCATAGACAGTCAGGAAGTATCGCATACCTCCCTTGGAAGCGACTGGTGCTGGTCCCCAGATGTTGATATGCAATAGTTCAAGTGGCCTGGAAGCTCTGATGTTGGGTTCAGGTGGTGAAGGGAGTCGCCCAGTTTTCCCTTTAATACAAGCTTCACAATAGAAATCTTTGATATCACCAGCATTTGTATTCTTCAATTGATTATTCTGGCCAAGTCTCCCTTCTTTTGCAAGCCTAACCACTTTCTCAATCCCCAAATGCCCTAGCTTATGATGCCATTCTGAGAGAGTATCAGCCAGTTGAACAGGATAGGCATGGCCAGGTGGATCTACCCTAGCCTGACCTGACAGGCTGTGGTTATTGTTGAACTTCCTGAGAGAGCAGTCTCTGGTATTGTGAGTAGGCATGTTATGGATACTGCACCATTTCTCAGTCCATTCCCTCGGCTTGGCCCTTCTATTGCTTTTGTTGCCTTGGGTGTGACTCTCCTGCACCCTGTTAGCCATTGCTACCTCCTCACTGGACCTCCTTGTCCACTCAGCTTGGACTGCTGCCTGCACAGCCAAAGAGGTAAGTGGTTCCCTGAGCCAGAGAGTTTGCTTGACAGTTGTGAATGATTCTGGAAGAGCTAGGGTCATGGCATAGGCAAGCATTCGGTCTGAGAGGTTCTCACCACTGCTGTTGATCTGAGCATGGGCTGATCTGATTTCTGCCATGCATTTGTTTGGGTCTTCTCCTTCAATGACAGGGGATATCCACATTTGTTGCAAAAGGTGAGCCTGCCTTGTGCCCACTGCTGCTGAGTACTGGGATTTGAGCTCCTCCCAGAGTGCTGAGCTGTCTGCTGTCTCTACAGATCGTATGCTGGCAGGGAGGGATGCCTGGACTTCTGGTGAGAGTGATTTGATAAGAAGGGCAAAAGCTTGCCTGGACCTCTTGTACTTCTCCTTGTCCTCTTTGGAGGACATGCTGTCAAGGCTGACTGGAGTACCAATCTCCAGGTCCTTGAGGATGAGAGATGTTTTGATAGATAGCTCCCATTCAGCATAGTTCTGGGGGCCAGTTAAGATGACCCCCTGGTAGGATGTGTTGTTGTCTGTATTGTTGGACATGATGTGTGTGTAGCTTTCAGAGCTCTATAGGAGAAGTGAGAGTCGTGCTCTTTGTAATAGAGATAAAGAGACGTCCAGGTTGTACTTAGCTAACGCAAGGCAAGTTTGCTTGTGCACTAGGCGCAGTGACTTGCCACTGGGGGGCACCAGATTTTCTCACCACTTGTTGGTATCAAGCAGTACCTGTGGTACTAATGCAATAGTGACCTGCAGGATTTGTGTTGGTTGACTGATGTGTTTGCTAGAGTCTAGTGCTATTAAGCAGCAAGGCTCATAACCTGTCAGATGTAGAGTTGTCTAGAGAGAGCTTGAGCACGCTGTGTCGATTGCCAGAGATGTCTAAGTTGCATGAAAACTATTCTACAATCCTTTGTCTTTATTTGTTTCGATATTGTAAGTGTTCTGGCTTATGTAATCTAATCTCCCCTTCTTCCCATGCCTCCACCAACAATTCCCATGCCTCCACCAACAATTCCCATGCCTCCACTAACAATTCCCATGCCTCCACCAGCAATTCCCATGCCTCCAGATCCCTACTGATCCCTCCAGATCCAGGTTGGATCAATCATTCTGACATCAGTAAGGTCGAGTTTGGCAAAGACCTTGCCACAGGTGGCATGTTGGAGAATGTCGTCAATGTTGGGAACCGGGGTTCGATCTTTAACTGTAACACTATTGAGGCCACGAAAATCGCAGAGGAACCGGAATTTGCCATTTTCATTCTTAATGAGGAAAGCAGGGGTGGCCCAAGGGGAAATGGATGGACGGAGGCAGCCTGCGGTATGGTGTTTCTCGATTTCTTGCTGAAGAGTGTTGTGCCATGCTAACAGTACTTGAAATCCAGCTCGAGCGACAGGCATTGCATCTGGAAGAATGTTTATTTGGTGGCAGACTTGAGAGGTGGACAAACAGATTGGCGGGTAGTGGGAGACATCAGATATATTGGCTGGAAGGATGTCGGCAAATTCACAGAGGATGGTGTCAGAGTGGGCATGGCATTCAGTGCTTACGGTTGGAGATTCGACAGGTGTGATGGCGTTGAGTTGTAGTTGCACAAGCGATGTATAGGATGACCCCCCTGCATTAAGGAGGTGATTTAAACATTCTGCCCCATCAAATAGGTGGTGTTGATGACAGAACTGTAAACCAAGGATAAGGCAGTATCATGGACCAAGGGCCATGGCGTAGAATGGGGTAGCGTTGTAGGTAATGTCACCAATGATTACATCCACTACATACTCCTGGTCTATGACAGGACCCACCCGATTGTCTGCCATTTTGGTCCCCACCGGTATAATCGGCTGTCCTTGCCATCCCTGTTGCTCCGCATATGCCTGGTCGACAACATTGATGCCTGCGTTGCAATCAATGAGTGCTGGGACAGTGTCTCCATCAGCCTTGAAACAGCAACTGACCATGATTAGAGGTACTGACCCAGTGAGCGCAGACGATGCAACCTGTACTAGAGTGACGGTGACTGTAAGGTCTGGACAATAGACCTTCACTGAACTGGTGGGGCTAGCTCGGATGGACAAGGCTTGGAGAGGACTGGGCTCTTAGGGCTGGCAGGGCTCGAGGCTTAACTTCGGACTGGAGAGAAGCAAACAAGATCCCAAATGCTGATTATGTCCTATCAGCGACTAGTAAAGGAGACAAGAAGAAGGATTGATAGTAACAAGAGGAGAAGGCAAGGTACTTGTGACTGTAAGGTCAGAAAGGAAAAGGTTGAACACAACAGGGATGAAAGAATAAAGGAAATTGTGTGTCAACCTTTCCATGTACTTTTGCCTTCACTCTCGAAACCAGTCGCGACCAAAGCTCCAGTAAACACCGAGGCTTGTGGCAGGGAAACTCAGACAAGAGACTCAGACTTAGGATGAGAAAAGTAAGAGAAAATAAGAGATAAGGTGGAGTTTACTGATGCGCATGACCTTGGAGAAGGGAGAGGATGCAATTTGATGCATGAGGCTTGGAGAGAGGAGCAGAAGTAAAATAATCCATGTGATCTGGGAGAAGGAAAGCGGATGCAATTGATGCATGCAACTTGGAGGAAGGAACAGAAGTAAATTGAAATGCAGCTTGGAAAATAGAAGCTGGGAAAAGTGGTGACCTCATGATATGTGGGTCAGCTGGGTCAGAGGTTAACCTCTTACAAAACAGACTGAAAAAATGAGAAGCCATCTAAGAGTTAGTATTAGTAAAATATATCTGCAGTAGTTTATAGATCTTGTTTCTGGCCAAGGGAAGAAAGGTGAATCAATGGAAAACACACCTAGATTAAGAGAAGAACAGAAAACAGACCCACCATATGGGACCTACTCCTCGGACAACTCATCCCCATCACCATGCTTCCTCTTGTGTGACATACCCAATGCCACCTGCAACTCCTTCTGAAACCTCCCCTGCATCTCCTGCCTCCAGACTTCCAGCACCTCCTCCTCCATGAGGTAGGCAATGATTGCCTGTTGTACACCCTCGAATACAATGGAAATGCTGGTCTCACTACATTCACACATTAGCATGTGAATTCCTGCGCCTTGCAAACATGTCACTGCACCATTCACCTCGCACTCAAGATAGGTGACAAAACCTCCCAGCCTGTCGACTACCCTACCCATCAGCTGGCACACTTTCAATCACCGATCAAAACACTCACCACATCTGAAGCCCTACCCCCGCTGGTGTTATGCGAACAGCGAACACCCTTGACTGTACACTGACCACAAGTCGAGGACAACGAGAAGGCCCAACATTCAGCACCAACCCCATGGCACTGGTCACAAAGTGCAACCACTGGTGCCCTCTGGCATTCTTCGACCCTACACCTCCTCTGGTCCTGGCGAAGGGCCACCTTACACCATCAGCTTCTCAATTGAGTCATGCACAAACCCAAATGGTTACCCTCACCTGATGGCGTTGTACATACCCCTCATCTGAGGTCTTCTCCCTCTCCTTAACCCCTTCGACAGCCCCCTCCACATGAACACCAAAGAATAACTTCACATCCTGCAAACATGGTAGTCGTGGATCCACAGGTTGAGGAAGTGAAGCCGAGAGAACAGAATCCCCCACTGTCTCCATTGGTACTCCACTATCATGCATCGCTGGGGCCCATCCCATTGGTAGGAAGGCGAAATCCTATTCAAACACTCTGCATTAGCACCTTACAAACACATTGTCAACATTAGCACATGTACTTGATCAAAGAAAACCCTGATGGAGTTGTCAGAACTACTCGGCGACACAGCAGATGCGGCAACCACTGATATGCCATTATCTGTTATCACATCAGCTGTATTATATTATCACCAACCGATGCATTCTCTGGGCAGAACTGTCGAATAATCCCATATGGGTCATTGAGACACCAACTGTTACTCATCAGGCTAGGTTGAAACGTAGATTCAGGCATGAAGGAAAGATCAAAGATGAATAGGCAGATGAGATTTTTTGGCGGATAGAGAAACTTCGGTGATCTTGCACCAAATCCCCACCCTTTTATATCTCGAAAATCCTCCTCCCCTGTCTCCCCCTTAACAGCTGATCTTTCAGGGGACCCACAGCGCATATCCCCAACCCAAAAAAGCGATCTTATCTTCGCATATGACTGATAACACACACTCTTTGTGATCACAGACACCCCACTACTTGGAACTCAATCCTCTGTTCCATTTTTTGCAAACTGTTCATAGATTTCTGACTCCCCAATCAATCTTATTTTTCATTCTAGATAGATCAAAGCATAGCCACATTTTTCATGACCAGTTCATAGAAATTTATTTCATAGCTCCAGCAAATTTTAGTTACAAGTACACAACAGAACAAGCCACAGACAGCATGATGGAGTGACCATCTTCGAAGGGGGGGGCAACTGTCATGAGCCTGCACAAAGAAGAAGAGATAAGATATCATAGGAGGGAGTTACGCAATAGGAAGGCAAGATCTGTTCAGATAAGGTCCAGCTGGACATCGAAGGATATAAATAGATTTCTGTAGAAGTACAGTCATCTTCCTCAGATCCAGGACCTTCAAATCTGGACATTGGGCAGATCCAGAACCCTTCTGGGTGCATTCAGGTTGTCTGCCACCATACAGGCAGTTGAGATCAAGAGGTATATCATACATATATCTCATTGCTTAGTTAAACTATGGCTTTCTATCTCGTCTCCAAGGCCGGACCTTGTTGGGGATGAGTCGTAACAAGCTCCCACTCTGCATAGTTGTGTGGACCAGTCAATATAACACCCTTGTAGAAGGTGTCATGGTCTGAGGTAGACATTGTGTACTAAGGGCAAGGGTGAGAGTCTTGTTCTAAACTGAGTAGATGATAGAGACTTTCAAGTTGTACTCAGCTGATGCAAGACAAGTTTGTTTATTGCACTAGGCACAGGGACTTGTCACTGGGGGGTACCAGATTCTTTCACCACTCATTTGAGCAGACCTGTGGCACATGTAGTATCCAGGAGTTTGTTGTGATCACTTGTTTGATCAGGGAAGGTGATAGAATGTGATGGAATGTGATGGAATGTGATGGAATGTGATGGAATGTGATGGAATGTGATGGAATGTGATGGAATGTGATGGAATGTGATGGAATGTGATGGAATGTGATGGAATGTGTGTCAGAGTCAAATGCTGCTAGACACCATAACTCAACAGATACCTAGGTTTGAAAGGATCAGCACTGGTGTGAATTTTTATCATGGTGACACACTGACTCAGGCCTTAGGACAATCCCTTACTTTGCTCCCTCTGTTCCTTTCATCATCACTCAACAGTTCCCTCCACAAGCATAAGACCTTTGCAAATGCCTGGCTCTGGACTTCAGCTTGCAGAAGGACCCTCATTGAAGTTTGGCACCAGTTGAATGAGAAAGCAGATGACCATGAATGAGGAACGCTTTGACTCCAAGCATCATTGGTTCCCAAAAGCTATGCAAGGTGTTCAATGGAATGATTTACACCATACATGATATCAAGCTAATAAAGTAAAATGGTCTTTGATCAGCCTTGAAGAAGGGTATGAAAGATTATACAGTTACTCTACTTACCAGTATGTCAAGAAATGTATTCCAATGCAATGCATCTCTTGCATGGCTCAATGTCATGGAAAAAGTAATATGTAGCCCTTATGAATGAACAGTGTTCCTGCACTTGGATGTGAAGCCTACTTTATGTCATTGATAACATGTCAATATGGTTGTTCACTGTGGCATTGCATAATGTCCTGAATCATGAATTGTCAGCATTACTTCGCAAGATAAAATTGATGATCAAGACTTACATACCTTTGCCTCAATCAAGCTGGTACAAACAGGCTGCCCAATGCCAGATAACTCCAATAACTCATGAAAGAGTCAGAATGTTTGCTGAGTGAGAACCTGTATATTGATCTGTTTATCAATCATGCTTGTCGCTATAAGTGTATCCCCAAAAGAGAGCCAAAGGAGATCACTACCTGAGTATTTGTGAATGGGATACACCCATGAGAGCAGTTATGTCTGAAAAGAGAACAACAAGGGCAACAGGAAAGAGGATGGCTTGGAATATTATGTAAATAGACTGATACCAGTAGCTAATGTTGTAATGCACCCATGCTCCGCACAGGATGGGTTAGCGGATTATTAGGCTAAGAGAAAGGCTCAGTAGCTAGTAGGGGTGATGTGATGGTGGTATAGTACTGGTAAGCTGATGGAGTTACAACAAACTATGCTAACAGTGGAACCACACTCACTAGTATTACATAATAAGCAGATCTAATCGGCCAAGGTGGTCTTAATTGAGTGTCGATAAACTCACATCCAGACAGATAAATACTAGATCAATACAACTATGACACGCATCTATTACAGGACCCATTTAGACCGACTCTATAATTAAGCATCCTACTAACTCCCTTAGGCCATAGCAGCTCGGATAAGGACTGTAGATAGTTGGCAGTAATAGTAGTTCCTAGCACTGTCAGCATACATCCAAACACATGCACAACACACCAAGTAACTATGACCATCTACGCTTTGGAGAGGAGCGCATCCACAGAGTGTCATCTCTGCAGCCAACACAATTGCCTGCTAGGGTGGTAGCAGACAATATACACAAGGGGTTTGTATTACAGCGTGCTGCCTGAGAATTCCAGCTACATCCGTCTGAATTTACTTCATGTCCTGTCATCATCTTTGCCATCCTGTTGTGGAATACTCGTTGTCGATGAAGTGAGTATGTGAGCTGCCTTTGATCAATAGTGCCATTAACTGGAATGCCTACGCTGTTCATAATATAAACCATACATACAACCATCAACAATGGTGGTTTTGGCCACACCCAAACAGATTCTCTATGGAACAAACTTCGCATGCACATAATCTTCTGTGATACTTCCATCAATGATGATTGACCTCTGAGCATTTATGATACATCATAACATACCTAACATGTTACAGCAAATACACACACTCCATACTCCATGCTTCAACTAGCTATATTAGTATTTCCTTTTTCTGTCCTTCATTAACATTCATTAACCTCTTCGTTGGGCGAATGTCTGCGAAGGTTCTTGTTAGCCGAATCAAGGTATCAGAGGGCAATACACCCTAAGAAAGTCTCATCCCACCACTAAATCATCCTTAGTTGCTACAGCCAATACCCAGTTTCGCTCTGTATCTGTCACTGTCATCTCCATAAATTAGGTTGTAGCCCTTTACGCAATGGTTCAAATGAGCTCACCCAATGCGAAATCAATTTTTCTAGATTTAAAAAATTCTTCCAACTCTTCCAGAGGTGTCAACGGTGATATCACAGTATAAGGGTGAGATCGGCTGGATAAAGAAAAGTGGATCATTCGGCTCGCTACACATACCAGGAACTTCATCAGTATTCCAATGACCTTTTCGTCCTAACTGTTATACTCACACACAGGCTCATCCGCATCGATTTTGTTGTTCTTGAACTGGTCTTTAATCGAGGGGATATCAAGGTACCCTATAGGCCGTCGCTTGGCATTGAGGATACTATTCAAGGTTAATCGATGTTATATTTAGAATACGCAACTCACGGCAGGTGATCGAACTCTCTGTCGTACGCTGCTTCTAAGGCTTTGAGCAATGGAGCATCCTCCGGAAGACAAAAGGCGGGTGGAAGCTGCAAGTCCTGGATATGAGATCAGTCTCATTGTAGGGGCGCATGGGAAGATCGCACATGCGCACCTCAACACAGGCTCCACGGTAATCATGAGCAGTTGGTTTGGGGGTAGCTTCTTTGTCCATTTTTGAGCTTGAGATCAATGATTTTGATTACTAGTTCAAGATCCGTCAATAGGCGCCGGGATAATTTATGGACGAAGGTCTAAAAGGATTTGGATGATTGATTGTTGTTGATGTTGACAATTGGGCTTTAGCGGAGGCCCTTGCATCATGTGCACTCACCAGGCACAAGCAGGACACGTCACAACTGGTGACGACACTTTCCTCAAAAGTGAGCCCATTTGCTCCCGCCAGCTCTATAAACAGCGGTAAGAACAGCGATATAAACAGCAATATAAAAGACTTGTATCGTTCGCAGGTGAAGTTGAAGTCAGATGTTACAGGCGCTAGACAGCAGTTGTAACATCAAAAAGCTTGTTCTTATAGCTTCGGCCCAGCACACAAGGGCAGATAACCCCACTGTGAAGTGCACATAAACGTAAAACAGAACAGTACAGTGCATATGGTAACATATGTATCTTCATTTAGTATCCCTTACAATCCCTTACAACGCTCGAAGCCAACATCCATCTAGTTGATAGACAGATCAAAACACCATCACAGCCTTTAGGCTGGGAAATCACGGGCCCAAGGGGTCTCAGTCGCATTTCAGTTTCCAGCAAGGACCCAATCAAAGCCCTGCTTGCCTATCCCAGCGTTACTTTTAAATCTGTCGTAGCTTGCCTGTTCTATTCTCCTAGCAATAAGCTTTGTCGGGAATCCTGAAACGAGCATTGCTCTTTGTCGGAAAAGTGTTGTATTATCGGGCCGTGGTGTATAAGTAATATGCTCTAGGCATGAACTGAACGATAACTGCGTGAGCATGACGCGTATGAGCTGTAGCAGATTGAAGCCAACGCACATGTACTGAGCAAGGTTCAAATTTACCGACATGCTTGTGGCTGAAGTTTCTGATGGGTCTATGAATACAACCTCTCGCACATATGCTATTGGAGGGAGATGGAACAGCTACAGAGACAATTACGACAACATCAGTCACAACCATGGCGAGCGATTTCCAACAGCCCACCTTGGTAACCCATTTTGGTGCTCCTTGCTGAACTCCTATTAGTCTTTCTGACCTCAATATTCCTGTCTCTGCATCTATTGACCGCTCCATCGTGTCGACCGAGTAGACATGGGTCGCGAACGGATTTGGGTACTTTCGATGAAGCAAATTGAGCGTATGGCTTGCCGGGTAACTACCGAATATCAGCTAGATACAGCACAGGAAAGCAATGGATTTACTCACTTATATACAAGGTCATTCTCGAATACCTTCATGTTGTACAAGCATAATATGTTGGGTAGAAGATTGGAGTCAAAATGGTTTTTCTATATTGTCGCCGTCATTCTCGGGCGTTCGGCGCGCTGACGTCGGTCCACCCTTTGATGTTTTCTGCCTCCATTTTGGAGCCGCTGCCTTCAACAACGCCAGACCTGAAAACTCTTTACACTTTCTGACCATCTCCTCATTTTCTTTGCGTATACATCTCTCCTTTATAGTAGGCAAGCCAGTATGCTACGCCAGCCCGGAACCCAGATCAAGTATGTGAGATATAGAACACTGGAACCAGTCATCCCAGCAAGATCGCTGATATGTCTTTATAGGCTTACAAACGTCAGCATTGTGCGTATGAAGAAAGGTGGTAAGAGATTCGAGGTGAGTCCTGCAGTCTAAGAATTGTAAACATCTTTGATCAGTCAGTAGATCGCTTGCTATCAAAATAAAGTCTCGGAATTCCGATCTGGAGTGTAAGCACCAAGGAGCCCGCCTTATCATCATCTTGATGTCTGACCCTACAACAGCGAGAATGATCTTTCCGAGGTCCTTCAAATTGAACAGGTTTTTACCAATGTTCCCAAAGGTTTAGTTGCCAAGAAGGAAGACTGGTCCAAATGTTTTGGCACGGATGATTTGAATAAAGTGATTGAAGAAGTGCGTAATCGATGAAAACTAGAACGAATTCTGCCGTGACGATTGGCTAAAGCACAACATAGATCTTGAAAAAAGGTGAACTACAAATCAACAATCTCGAGAGGACACAACACCTCTCATCCCTCTCCCGTGAAATTGCAACCATCGTTTCTGAAATGACTGTCGATCCCAACACCTCTCGAAAACACACTGTTGGTATGGTTGAGAAAGCTATGGCAGAAGTAGGATTCAGCGTCCGAGCCGACAGACCTGCGAAAGCTCAAGCTCTGGAATTGATCAAGAAACTCGCTGAAGGGGATGTCTTACCGGTTCGAAGAGTGAGGATGAGAGTACGGATAACTATGCCTGGAAAGGATGCCAAGAGATGCAAGGACAAGATTGTCGCCGAATGTGACGAGGTTGAGGAGGAGGATATGGGTATGGAGTGGGAAGCGGTAGGTGGCTCTTACCTACGGTTCAGAACGTGAACTAACTAATTAAATCTTAGATTGTACAAATCAACCCTAGCACCTTTAGGACACTGACAGATTTGGTCAACAACGAAGCCAAAGGGAAGGGAAGAGTAGAGTCCATGGGAAGCGTTGGAAACTAGATTGTCTTGAGCCGATCAAACATGTATCGCATCAGTCAAAAATAATGTATACCCCTGTAATTAGTTTATCCTGTGTGACGCCGTCCACAATACACACTGTATATCAAAAGATGGTCCACACTCTGCCGAAATTTTGCTTTTTTAACTGATTTTGACCTTCATCCAGCTTCGATAATGCAATGGTAATACAATACAGGTTTATCCGAAGTACAAAATATTTATTCCGCACCCTTCACGTTGAAGAAAACCTTCCACCACGGCCTTCGAATACCCTGCTCTGCGTTGTGAATGGCGTTTCTCGCTCGTGTGTAAAACAGTTCATCGTTGGGAGGAGTAAGGAGAGATTTCGATAGGGGATACTATGCATACACATTCGAATCAGCATTGCTATCATGGATGAAAGACATTCATTAGACATACGTCTCGCATGGCATTTCCAGCCTTCAGCCGTTCCACAGCGGCCTTGAACTGCATTAAACGCTGCTGTTGTCCCGCTTCCCGCAATGCTCCAAGAGTTGCTTGACTAGAGTTTGCTTGAAAAGAAGTAGAAGCGGCATCGGACGCGAGTGTACGGTCGAGGATTGATATCCAGGCTTCCGAAATTTGGGTGGGTTCGGAGAGCGGAGAGCGAGGGAAGGATCTAGCGATGGATTTAAGCTGGGAGACGCGGTTTGCGATGGGAGATGACATATTGGGTTGTTCCCGATATGTTGTTTTAGAAGAGTCGTTGTAAAAAGTAGACGGATACGAGGATAGAGGTGAAAACAAGAAATTTGATATGTGCGTGAGTTGCGCACTGCGAACGAACAAATAATTCGGTCCTCCACCACTCATTCCATTTTACTTTGCACAAATCCCACTTGTTTGTAAGCTCACTGTCTCTCACTTTTCTTTATATCCTATACCTCATCCCATTTTCATCATGGCCATCTCCATCGCAGACATCGCTCAGCGAACAATTGTCCTCACTTCCATCGGTCTCACAGTACGCCGAAGCCTTATACTCCCGTAATTTTGTGTATCTTCCGAGCTCATTTCTTTCTTCAACAGATATATGGAGGAGTCCTTACAGCACACGGTATTGGATACCGAGCTTTAAGAGCACGAGGGGTATGTCAACTATCTTGTTACGATTTTTAATTGAATATTAATTGTATCATCGCCACCAGTACTTTGGAGGACCTCCCGAGGTATGTCATCTTAGAAACGAAGTTACTGTGAGCTTTGGTAACGGAATGATTGATTGCTGATTGTTCCACATCTACATAGCCCTCAAAGCCTTTGGAAGCCCAAAGTCCTGTACCAACACAACCATCATAGGCGTTTTCCAACCACTAGGCGTTTGGTCTCATATGCACTTCTCCTCCTCTCCATTAGCTGGCCATCCTTCTCTGCCCCCAATTGATTGCCTTTTCGAAAGGCAGAGCTCAAAGTTGACTTTGAGATGTTTGCTGCAGAATAATCACTTTGAGTTACATCCTTTTGCGGGAAAATGAACACATACACCTTCCTTTGACGAGCTACATCAAAGGAGCCGAAGCCGAAGCGGACTGTATGGCCAGGAGCGGCATTTGGCAGTAGGATGCCGTTTTGGGTACCGTCTTCCTCTCTTTCACATCAATTATCTCCACCAGGAGGATGATCTTTGATGCCTTGATTCCTATTATACACCTTATAACTATCCATCCCCATTTTTTGAACGCAACGCCGCTACTAATTTTGCCAGGTTAGAAATTACTCGATACAGCTCGAGGAACATGTCTACTTCCATCGACGATACTAATGCGAACTTTGGATGGTTTGGGACCACATGGTAAATGAGCTGTGTGATGTACTGGTGTTATATCTGATATGCCTCTTTAGGTCGGCCAATCACACTGGTAGGTAATTGATCATGATGACTTCGGCTGCTTTAGCCGCTGACTGTACCACACTAAGTCGACCCTATGGCGGACGAATATTATGATGGTGTGAGTGCGGTGTAACCTTATGTTCAAATACCAGGCTGATCTTGCTTTCTGTGATGTAGACTTTGTGGGTCTTACAGACTAGTAATGCGCTCAATCACTAACTTTTAACCAGCCATTCATCTACGAACAATGCACGTGGTCTCATCCCCTTCTTAAGTGTTTGCTAATGATACATGACAGGGAGATTACGCAATTATTGCCTGGCATGGGACGGATATTACTCTTTACGGAGCCAGACGAAATAAGTAAGCTCTGGTATCTATCTCCTCACATACTAGCTAACAAACAAATTGTCAGTCATGTCAGTTTTTTTGTCAAATAACTTTCCTTTATTCCAACATCCCAGTTGACAAGCTATCATATAGGGCATTTATGGAATATCAGTGGACTCAGGAGATACACAATACTACTCGGGATACTCTGAAAAATCAACGTTCCAGCAAGTTTTATTTGCAACAAGCGGGCTAGAAGAAGGCGATCATACATTAAAAGTCAGCAATGAAAACGCTCGGAATACGGATGAGTATCCGAATTATATCTGGTTAGATGTCGATTACGTTGCGGTCACAGGTTCATTGTAAGTTACGCTTGCTTCATAAAAGCACTGCTTTGTTTCTGTTCACTCATCACCCCAATAGGACAAATGCTGCCTCAACGGGATCTAGTGCAATTGCAACGACGACTTCTACTACGTTAACTGTCGCCTCATCCAGCTTGATCGCATCATCGTCAGCACCCTCGACATCCTCATCTATCCCATTATCTATTTCTATACTAACGTCATCCGTTGCTCCAACCTCAACGGATTCCTCCTCCATTGCACAAGAGACGCCATCATCATCGTCATCTCCGCCTTCATCATCCGATTTTCCTGCTTCAACGGCCTTTTCTACGACAGTGAATGGGGATCAGTCGCCAACCGCAAAGTCGTCCCCTGGAAATACATCGACTTCAAAATCCTACCAGTCAATCGCGTTGACCCAGTCTTTCGACCCTCAGTCTGCGGGTACACCTTCCACAGCTGCTATCAGTTCCGAAACGGATAGCAGTGCAGTTGCTTCAGCTGAAAATGATAATGATCCAACCACACACAAGTAAATCATCAACTTCCTTGAAGTATTAGGCAATCGAACTAACATACATGTGATACAGAATGACAACAGTAGCTGTTTCTGTTACTGTGATTGTGATAGCGTTTATCGTGATCATTACTATAGCTGGGCTCTGGTTCTGGAGACGGAGGAGGAGAAGGAGGTATGAGGAGGATAAAGATGAACTAGGTCGGTTTTCTCTTTTATGGTTAATAAATACCCAGACTCTTTGAACTAAAAATCCACATTTTCTGCACAGATTACCTAACACCTGCTTGGAGATAATTAAAAGGCTTCAACACTTTTATCTGGTGTAAGAATGGCTTTTCGTTAATGGCTGCTCATGATGGCCTTCCATTTTATCTTGCCATCTTTTCGATCAATGGTTACATGTGAATGTACTTAATTGTTTGACCGTCAAAGCTTGTTTTTTCTATATATTATACATCATAATTCCGCTTGTGAGCCAATACCACGGCCTTGATTTATTACTGGAACATACCTGGGTGGTTTTTCATCTACCAAAACAAAACCTACAATCGCACATGGCTATGAAGTGCCATTAAGTGCTATTCATTTAGAGGACAGGACTCTCTTTTTTTGTCATCTTGGAGTTAATTTCCCTCTCTCAGGAAAGGATGGACAAATTTTCCCACATTGCGTTATAGTACTGTATATATTCAGGAAACTTGGTGAAATCGAAAGTGCCCTTGATACTCAGATAGAAGGCCCTCAAAAGGACTAGTGACATGGAAAATAATTCCTTTACCTGCAAGTCAATCTCAGAGAAGCAGCATCATTATCTATTTTGACAAGGTTTCCCAAAGCTTGTGGAATGTTTCGATTGATCAAGACGACAACCTATATGAAAACTGCGATATTAGTACCAAAAGTGACGAGGTTATAATGATGACAGATGGTGTGAAAGGATACTGAAGATTATTGGCCATGCTTCACTCTTGAAGGGCTGAAGTCCTCATCGTTTGCTGGTACGATGGGATCTGAAGAGGCCGCAGCAAAGGGAACTTCGACAGGAGCGAAGCTTGAATCATTGTGCTAGAGAGAAAAACAGGGAAACGATATAACATTTCCTGTAAAGATAGTACAACATCACTGGTTCTATGACAGAGAAAACACAATTCCGTATTACAAGATGAGATGGCTGATAATCATACGATGCTGCAGTTGTCTAAGACGTTCAGCTTTATGTCGGGGTAGAAGAATTCTGTCCTTGCGCGGTGGCTTCAGCGGCAGCTGCAGCTAATTTAGCTTCCTTCTTGGCTCGCGCATTTGCTTTCAGCTTTTCGAACTAAGACCATATCAACTTCCTGTCGCGCTCCAGAGTTTAGACAAATCGGACCCACCTTTCCTTTGTACTTTTCAATGTGGTTTTTCTGCTTCTCTGATTCGAGCTTCAGGGCCTTCACTTCCTCCTCCAATTCTTTGATCCTCTTGCGCAAGGCTGCAGCGATATGTCAGGACATTCTGTCGCTTTGAATGATGTGTAAGGAACTGACCCGTGCTATCCGATCCTGGCCCATCCTTCAACCCAGGAACACTGTTAATCGGACTTCCGTCCACCCTCGGCGCTCTAACCGGTATGATAGATCCAGCCATGACTTGACTGCGCCACAGCTCTTGTCCTTGTTTGGCCCGAGCAGCTTCCTTCTTTACACCTGCCATGGCTGCCAAAAACTTCTTATCCCGCTCTTCTAACTGGATTTTGAGAAGGCGGTTTGTCTGTTCTAGAGATTGAGTGTGTGAAGCAAGGGTGTCGAGGGAATGCCGTAAAGATGTATTTTCCAGGGCCAATTCCTCTGGCGTTTTGGCTAAAGGGGCTCTACAACGGTATGTCAGCACTATTTGATGGACTTGTACATCGATATTAACGCACGGGTTACCGCGAGGTTTATCCCCATCCTCGGATCCTTCGGGTGTCATCTTGCCCTTTGGATGAACCAAATAAAAGGAATCAGTAGGTGATGGTGACTCTTCCTTTCTCTTTTCTTCTTTACCACTCTTGCTATTGCGTTTCTCCTGTGACTTTTTCGGTTGTGGAATGGTTGGACCTAGTGTATCAAGAGGTGCACTGGCAAAAGCAATGGGGTTAGATATATCTTCCAGCATATTATCCAGCATGGCCCAAAAGCGATTGAATGGGTCGGTTATATCCGGGGGAGCGCCGAAATGCACGTAAGACTCCTCAGGCGCTTCAGAAGATGACGAAGAGGATTGTAAAGGTGACGGAGCATCGGATGGCGAGAAGATGGAAGCAGAATTTGGCTGAGAACCGGACGGATTTGGAGGAGGCCTATATGCGAATGGTGGTACCTCTTGAGTATGTGATAAGTGCTGCGCGGCTTAAAGCCTTATGAGCTTGGTCCATGAGAGGAAGGCACGGAAAACCTACTCGAGTCAACCCGCAGAGGTGTCATTCCGCCCGCGACCTGTTTGTTATCAGGGAGATAGCCTCTGGCAGGTGAACCTTCAGAGAAATATCTCCGGTTTGGGGGCATTCCAGCAAGTCGCGTATTCACAGGAGTGGCCATTTTCCCTTTGGCAGCAATACTAATCCTCCGCTCGAGGTCCCTTGCCAGTTTGCGATGCTGCGTTGTCAACAACTTCAAAGTCACCTTCGTGCTCTCATCGACATCCAAATCACCAGCAGAAGCTTCAAATAGACTGGCTGCTTCTCTGTAAGCCTGTAGGGCCTGGCTCATTGCTTGGGCCGACGGCTGATCGGAATCCAAAAGGCTAGATGCTTGGGCTGAGAGAGCATGGGCGCGCTGAAGAGGATTTCTAACAGAGGATGAATTTGACATGTCGTACTAAGGCATATCCCCTCAGTATGCGGGGAAAGGAAAGTCGATGAATTGGGATAAATAGCAACCGAAGAAAGTCGACTGAAATGTGCAGAGAAACTGAAACGAAGGCGAACGAATGCCATTGCCGCCGCCATGACGACGACGACGACGAGCAGGAGTCCCCACGTCATCGCTTTTTAATCCACGTCAGTACACGTGCAGCAGCAACAACAAAGCAAAAAGTTAATAAAGCGTAAAAAGGGTAAATAACTATGGAAGTATGTAGACTCCCACCATGGTATTTAGTAACCACGCGCTCTTCAGCATGCGTGGTACTCAAAGCGAACAGGATGGGGTGCCAGTCTGGTAGCTTGACATCTGCTAGTTACAGGGCTTCATCCCATTGTTTTTTGAGAGGGGGAGCCGCCATGTAACAAAAACTACAGCAACTTCGCCTGTCAAGAGTGCGAACAAACTTTCGTAACAAATACGCCAGATTTTGACGCTCGATCACCAAGTTCTTATGGACGATTGTGGTTTTTGAACGTACCCAAGCTCAATCCAGGATATTATGTGTGGTCTCACACTCTCCATCAGATCCCTTTCTACCGGCTATCCCAGAGCATCTCTGCTCGACGCCTTTCAATCCACAATCACATGCCGAGGGCCGGATACACAGGGGTCATATACCCACATTGTGAAGGGCAAGTCTGGTGCGGAAATAGAAATTACCCTGAGTGCGAGCGTCCTTGGACTTCGAGGAGAACTGACGGCTCAGCCACTGGTTGGAAAAAGAGGAGTTTTGGGATGGAATGGACAGGTGTTTGAGGGATTACAGGTGGAAAAGGATGCGAACGATACCCGCAAGATATTTGAGAAACTGGAAGAGGGGGCTGAGTTCCAAAGTGTCCTGAAGGATATTGAAGGGCCGTTTGCTTGCATTTACCTAGACGTGAGTATCTCGCATCTAATTCCTTACTACTAGGCGACTGACTTGCTTTTAGTTGATATCTTCTACACTCTACTACCAACTAGATCCCTTGTCGCGTCGCTCACTGCTCGTATATCCCCAAATATCCGGCAATGGCACCGTATCCAACATGTTCATACTCAGCTCTTGCTGCTGCGGGCTGGTGCGTGAGGCTGGGCTAGAGATGCGAGCTTTGCTGGGTGGTGAAGGAGGTATCATTCGATTTGATCAAGTTCAAGTCCTCGAGGATGGGACAGTCAGTACATCTTTCAGACTTCTTCATCTCAGCTAACCGATATATAGGTGGACCTATGTAATGCTCTCATCATGACCAATAACTTTGACCTTCCTGAAAGCTCGTCTACACCGTGGGTGAGTGTCATCTATTGCTCTGTTTCGAGGTTTGGCGCCTGGCTGTAAGACTAACTCGTGTCGTCAGACTAGGGTTGCACCAATTAACACCGTCCTTCCCCCTTCAGGCCTCACAGAAGATAGCCCAGCCATCCACAACGCCGCCGTCATCTCGTTTGTCGACCATCTGCAAGCTAGCGTGCGACGTCGAGTAGAGAACATACCAGACTTGGCACCTGGGTGAGTGTATTTTCTTCGGCTCGTATAAAAGTTGATGGTTGATATAGGGAAGCCAAGGTAGCTGTACTTTTCTCAGGGGGGATTGACTGTACATTCCTCGCCTATCTTCTCCATCAGTGCCTACCATTATCAGATCCAATCGACCTCATTAACGTATCCTTCGCTCCTTCCCCCAGACCTCAACTTGCCAACGGAAAAGGGAAAGGCAAGCACAAAACGCCAGGAGTGGAAGGAGATGTTTATGCTGTACCTGATCGGCTGTCGGGCTTGGAAGCTGTCGAAGAGTTGAGGAACGTTTGCAAGGAGAGAGAATGGAGATTTGTGGAAGTGAATGTACCTTATGAAGTGGGTTTGGATTAAATGACAAGATCAAGTTGATGTTGACGCTCCGTACAGGAGGCTAGAGAGCATAGAGCGAGGGTGGTGGAGCTCATGTATCCATCAGTGACGGAGATGGATTTGGTATGTTGTCTCAGTCCTATTGCATTCCACAAACATCGCTGACCAAAATTCAAGTCCCTAGCCTATCCACTTTACTTTGCATCGCTCGGCAAGGGATCAGTCGTAGACGAAGATGGGAACAAAAGACCGTATCAGGTGAAGGCAAAAGTTTACATCTCCGGTCTGGGCGCAGACGAGTAAGTCTACATCGAAATGGGACAAGCTGACATGTATAGGCAACTGGGAGGTTATTCACGGCATCGACATGCTTTCAACCAAGCCGGATGGCAGGGCCTCATCGAAGAAGTGCGTATCTACTTTCTCCCGCACGCGAAGAAAGAAGAATTGACTAACAAAATACATATAATAGACCCAAATGGATCTCAACCGTTTACCTACACGCAATTTATCTCGGGATGACCGCCTCATTTCTTCACATGCCCGGGACGCACGATATCCCTACCTCTCCCTCTCTTTCATCGCCTACCTCTCTTCCTTACCTATCTGGCTCAAGTGTGATCCCCGCCTTCCACCGGGTCAAGGAGATAAACGGTTATTGCGATTAGCGGTGGAAAGAGTAGGGATGAGCAAGACTGGAGCGAGAGTAAAGAGGGCGATGCAGTTTGGGACGAGAAGTGCAAAAGTCGGGGGTACTGGAAGTGGAGTCAAGGGCCCAAAAGCTGGAGAGAGACCGGTGGAGTGGATTTGAGGCCCTATGTTTCGCTGTAGGACCTGTCTCCTTTTAGGTATGGAAACTTGCAAAAGCGACATATACTTGTCTTCCTTGCGTACTGTCTTCACTCTTTCTTTATGATACTACAGGTTGGTCCCTGACACAGCGTTTTCCTGCTCATCCTTCGCTTCCTAAGTCACATAAAGATTCAAGCCTTGACAAAACCAGCAGCTTATATGAAGCGTTCGAAACACAACAGGAGTCAGGATAGGATACATTCGGAGAGGTCTATTCAGAACATTGCGAACGCTGTGGGAGCTGTGGCTTGCTATGGTCAATCTATAAGACATCCTTCAAAAGACTATTATACATTGCAAGGGTGGGCGCCTGCAACAACTGAACTAGAGATAAATTCGCACTCCATATATTTCTATCTGGGGCCATTAACAAGCTATCACGAATTAGCTCGCAGAGTTGACATCGATCAAGATGCGGCCGAGATTTATGGGAGATTGTTTAAGAGCACATCTCTATCTCTCGCCCTCCCTGACCAATTATTTGTGCTTGCATACGACGCCGATATTAGTGCTAACAAAGATCGCAAAACAGTGGTAATATATGAGATTGACTATAGACCCAAAGACATTAAGGGTACGCTAACCCAAGACAAGATGAAACTAAACACAAGATTCACGCCATTGCAACAAGATAAGTGTCCTTTTACCCTCTTCAATGTTCTGTCATTGCGACATCTTCAATTCTCTCTTCTTCCACTAAAAATCCATCCAACACCCTCCTTCTCCCTCTTCCAGACGCCTCCCTTCCCTTATCTTTTCCCACTCCCTCTTGCTGTGGCGTTCCCGCCCCTTCCACAGGTCGCGGAACGCCCCCAGGCCCAAGCATCCATTCATACTCCCACAGATCACTTGGTTTCGCTCTCTTTGAAGGGCTACGCTCAAGAAGTGAGGAAATCACTGCTCGCGCTGATGGAGTCGCTGTACCCGGCACATAGGCACCTGGGATATCTTGAGAGAGTGCAGGTTCGGGTGATGGCCAGGTATATTCCCCTTTGGCGATCCGGTGCATCTTCTTCCTCCCTCTTACTCTTTCACTATTTCCCCCTCCGGGAGTCGCTATCCCGTCCGGCAACTTAATGCTTTCCTCCCGATCAAATGGCAGTTCACCGATGATCAAGCCATAGAGTACCACACCCAATGCCCAGGCATCTGTCTCTCGGCCATCGTATGGTTTACCCATGATGATCTCTGGCGCTGCAAAGCTTTCGGAACCGCATCGTGTGTAGAGAAGAGGTGAAGCGGGGGAAATGAACCGTGAGAGACCAAAGTCGGTCAGTTTGATGAGTGGTTGGCCAGGTGGAGGGAGGAGGTGAAGTGGGATGGAGGATGTGCTTGTAGGTGGGAGGATGAAAGGGTTGGTGGTGAACAATATGTCTAACCGAAGCCATTAGCTTTTCGAACATGGAGGTATGTAAATGGTACCTACTCTCCAACTTGATGTCGCGATGTACTACACCAACCTCATGTAACCACCCCACAGCCTTGACGAGCTCACTAAACACCCTCCTCACAAAACCTTCACCATCCTTATCCCAGCCCATTTCACTCTCTTCTGAACCAGCTACCGGCGCAGGCGCAGGCAAGATCATCCGCCGCCTATTCTCCTCCTCACTCATCAACTCGAACAATTCCCCTCCCCCAGCCGCTTCCAACACCAAAACATCATGTCTTTCCGTTGAGAAATCATCAATGTACCCCACGATAGAAGGGTGTGAGATGTGTCGCAAGACGGAAGCTTCTCGGAGAAAGGCGATACGTGTTCGATGATCAGGCAACGGGTGGGTCAAGAGTTTGAGTGCGACGAGGAGGCTGGTAGCGGTGGGCGCGTGGGTGGGTGTGGAAGATAAGGGTGTTGAACCAGCAGGCACGGCCGACCAAACTGCTGAGAAAGCTCCTTCTCCCATCTTCTTGACCAACCTCCACCCTCCGATGACTCTTTCTTTACGCTTTTCCTTTTCGTGTTCACCATTATTATCCGCATTCGTATTTGGAAAACAAGGTTCGATCACATCCCCAGCTTTCACACTCTCATCCACCCCTGCTTGACGGTGTTCCCTTTCCAGCTGTTGAGATTCTTTACGTCTCAATTTCCAAGGTGGAGGTGTATATCCCCCCGCAGAAGGGGAAGGATGGAATGGAACAGACGGCACCGCATTGGCTTTGGTACGGGCATTATTGAGGGGAAAGAAACCAGCCCTGGGTGTTTGAGGCGATACCACTGTCGGCGTCAAAGAACTCTGTCGAGCAAATTCCGGTCGACTATCCCCGTCATTACTGCTATTCTGCGTTGTGAATGACGAAGGCAGAGGTGCAGGTAGAGGCGCGGGTGGTGCTGGAGGGACAGTATGCGCCGGCGGGGGAGCGATAGGATTTGATAAACTCCTCAGCCGAGATGTACTAATCTCTTCGAACCCAGCTCCCAATCCCATTCCGAACGGTGCACCCCATCCTTCCCTACTTCTATCTATATCCATCTCATCCTTCATTTCGGCCGGGATGACTGTCTCTCGAAACCTCTCTTTCCTTGTGGGTAACCTCAGTTTTACAGTGGATATCCCACTTCCGCTCCAACTTGCGGCCCCGGACGTGGCCGTGGAGGGGAAGCTAGAAGAAGGCATCGTTGTCGATTGAGCTCTCTCATTACCACTCACATCCAAACCCGAAGAAGCAGCAGAAGAAGAAGAAAAAGGTCCCTTGTCCAAAGCAGATGCTGGAGATAACGCACGGGGAGGCGTAGGTAATTCTGCAGAGGAAGCAGAGAAGAATAAATCCGTCTTGCTACTCGAGCTTAGCGCCGGTGACGCTAGGGCTGGGGTGATGACGCCAAGAGTAGCAGGGGTTTGGGGGCGACTGCTGTGGACGCTGTGGACGCTGTGAACGCCGTGGACACCGTGGATGCCGTAGCCGCCATCAGAAACAGCACTGGAGGTGGACGCTGAATGTAACAGCAAAGGAATGCTCAAAGAAGTCTTTTCTTGGGGCGGTGCTGTTATTGTTGGCGGCACAGGCGTGGGCGGGGACGCGGACATGGAAGAAGATGGAGGCGATGAAGAAGTCCAAGGTCGGGTTGAATCGACGTCCCCAACAGGCGATGGATTAGGTGTCAACGAATCCAACGAACTTTGTCTCGAAGTGCCTCCACCATCTTGCCCTTGCCCTTGTCCTTGTCCTTGTCCTTGTCCTTGTCGGTGTTCTTTCATTTTCGTAGGCGACAAGAAAAGAGCCTGGATATGTGCACGCTTGGGAGAAAAATATTCTGGCGGCTCGTCGACAGGCGTCGGTTGGGGCTGTAGCGCCTTGGGACTTGCAGTGGATGAATGTGGGGAGATGATTTCGGGAGTTTTCAGGATATGGTGTACCAGGTTTGGTGGGGTGGTTGGCATTGGGAGATGGAGTTTGGGAGGGGATGATAATGTCATTTTTGGACTCTGTGCTGGTAGTGATGGTGGTAAGAGTGGATAAAGGGAGGGAATGAAAGATGATGATGACCTAAAGTCTGTACTTAACATTTTTTTTTCTTCCTGCCTTGACAGATTGTACGATTTGTGCATAATAACTTACAAATCCCCACCGCCCACATACCCCTTGATCATCTCCCATCTGTGCCATTGCTGCTTCACTTGCTCTTCACTTCCTTTGAAACCCTGAATCTCTTCACCTTTGCTTTCGTCTTGGGGGACGAGAGAGGAGAGGGAATCGAGAGTGAGGGTTCCTGTGGTGGTCCGGAGTTTGTCAAGAGCCGAGGGGGAGAATGTCGGCGGGAGGGGGAGGGAGGAGGGTGAAAAGTTGCGGCAGACGATGAAAGCCTCTGAGTCCTCACGTCAGGTAAGAGCCAGAAAAAAAAGAAGGAAAAAGAAGAGCGTGAAGAGGTAGACGTACCGGCACTACCTTGACGGCTACTTCTCGGTTTCCTAACCCACACCCCACCTCGCCGTCCTTGTGGATCATACCCTTTTGTTCCCACATTCCTCTTCTTCTCATCTCCTTTGTCCTGTCCTGCCTCTTCCGCATATTCCCCCTCCTCCTCAAACTCCGCATACTGTCCAAATTCGTCCTCCTTCTCTTTATCTTCGGGAAGCGGACTGGAGAAGAAACACCTCAACTGCGAAGCCAAAAACTCTGCCCGGGGATCAAGCGGAGAGAGAAAGATCTTGAAAATCAGGGTCGCGCCGGGTGCCATGAGCGTTAACGACAGCGTGAGCGCGGCGAGGAGAAGTTGGGAGTGGAGGTAGGCGTCGAGATCGTGGACACCCGTCACTGCGTGGCGACGGAAGTATGCTTGGGTTAACAAAGGCTGACAGAAGAGGAGAAATGAAAGGACTTACCGTCAGGAGCACCGTCGCATACGACGAGGTCAGCCTTTCGTCCACCGAGAGCATCCAGCACGAGCGGAATGGTGGAGGGAAGAGTGATATCGGTTTGTAGCGTCGTGATATTTGGTAAAGGCGCCTGCGACCCCATGCCCTCTGATCAGCACTTTCATGACGATGGAGACATAGGATCGTGAAAACATAGGACATGGGGACATACCATAGGTTGTAGATCACAAGAGACGACTCGGGTTCCCTCACCGCCTTGTTTACTCTTCGGTTTCAGCTTTTGCCCCAGAACCTGGCTCCAACTCCCAGGAGCGGCACAGAGGTCGACCGCGGTGTGGACATTGGTGAAAAGGTCGAATTCCTCGTCGAGATGCAGGAGCTTGTATGCTGAGCGGGCACGGTAGCCTGCGGATTTGCCCTTGCGATAGTAGACGTCCCTATGATCGATTGAGGACTTGGAAGTGGGCATTGTTTTCGCGAGTGGAGGGGAGATGAAATTTGACTGGCGTTTGGCGGAAGGCGAGAGTGTCCCCCTTTTTCGGGAGATGGCAAAGTGGCGGATATGCTTGGGATATTTTGGTGTTGTTGCGTAAAGATGGCGGAAAGGCGGAAAAAAAAGATGGTGAAATGAAGAGATAATTCTTTATCTTGAAGATACACAACCGCGGATGGCCACGCAAGGAATGACAGAGCATTGTATACAACCACGCTCTGTATCAACGCATGTTCACACCTCGACTCGAGACTGTTGTTCATGTCTACTCGACTCGAGAATGTGATTCATGTCTATATGCATACAGAGGTTGCTTATGTATATATCCAGGGCATATCCACTCCCGCCCACACCGTCAACACGGTCTATGAGCTTGCTATGAAGTCTTCTTCTCCGGTAACGGCCCCGTTCTAGATGCCGCATCTTCTCTAAAGGCAACAACAACGTATCCAACGAGGATGAGATTGGCAGCAGCGATGGCTGAGATGGCAGCAAACGTTGTGGAGCCTACGTAGCGTGAAAGAGAATGAGCAACAGTCGGACAGAGGCATGCGTCCAGGCGTATACACTGACACAGACCGGACGGAAAACCACAACGTGACGCACCGTCCCAGAGATAGTTGAGAGTACTAAAGTATGTTCCTATGGGCACGACGGCCATCAATAGAGCAAAGAGGACGAGTTTGTAGAGGACGGCACTGTGGGTTCTTAGCAGCTATGCTGGCAGCTGCACTGACAGTATACACACTCACGGCTGCACGCTCTCCTGCGGGGCCATGGCCATCTTGCCGGTAGATACCCTGTTGGACATTGTGCGTGTAGTGTACAAGTGTTTGATGTGGTATAAAATATAAAGTGACGACTGAATTGATGCCGTGGTAGTCATCGTCACTGGATGCGACAACAAACATTAGGACACAACAAATAACTGCAAACAACCAGGCAACTGTCCTCGCACAACATCCCACTTCGCAACTCGCACGATGGCCACCGAGTCCCGGCGGATCGCCCTTGCCGACCCGCACCACCTCGCCCCGCCTCGTTTCCTCGTCGGCGGCCAGCTCGCACACATGCTCTCCGGCGATGTCAAGCTCTACGAGTGGGACCGCGACGTGAGTTCTTGTCCGTATTCCATACCATGCGCGCTCAGCCATGCCCGTGTCTGCAGAACGGGAAAATGTCCATGCTCGGCCTCCAGACAGAGATTGGCCAGATCAAAGCACTCGCCTGGTCGCCGTCTCCGGCCCACAGACATCTCATCGCAACGGGTCTGTCCACCGGCAAGACACTCCTCCTCAACCTCTCACCATCCACCTTGTCCCTCCCCGTCGCCAACCCGCCCCCTTCGCCTCCCGTTATTGCTGCCCTAACAGTCAAGCATACAAGGGCAGTGTCGAGTATATCCTTTTCCCCCCACGACGCCAACTATCTCGCCACAGGTCTTGAACGACATCGATCCGATTCGAGCTTGTTGATCTGGGATATCCACGATGCCGTCGCTGCTTCCCGCTTACCACCAGACGGAGACGTACACTACACCCGGCCCGAACTTCGACTCCCGATAACCACACCGCTTGCCAAGACATCTTCCGCTTCTGAACCGAGGCCAATACAGGCATACTGCCCGTCGGAACAAGTCAACTCTGTCGCCTTTATCCCTACTGCTCCTTACTCCCTGCTGTCTTCTGCGGGCAACAAGGTCATTAGGCTATACGATCTTCGTGCGCCGTCAAATACTTTGAAAGAACCCAATTCTGCAGGTTCCCTCGCGCAATGGTCTACACGTACCGTCATGTCACTCTGTCCCAACCCGTCCTCTACCCTTTTCGCATCGTACGAATCAATCCAAGGAGGCAATAGTACAGTGAGACTGTGGGATACAAGATACCCAGGCCAAGAAATTGTTGGGTGGGAAGTGAGAGGTGGGGTAGTGGGTATGAGCTGGGTGGATAGTATGAGATTAGGTGTAGGCAGTAAAGAGGGCGGTGTGGGCGTTTGGGATATCGTTCGATGTAAACCCGATCAGTCTGGGGCTAGTGAATGGGTTACATTGGGCGGTATGCGTCAGAGTAAGTGTTATATCTTCATAATCTGCAAATCTGCATTTGCTAATCGTGAATGCATAAACAGTTATCAAGCCCAAACCAAACATGCATTCATTCGCATTCACACCGCCAACCCCGCCCAAGCACATCGATGTCATGTACGTCCTCAAAGACAGTACGATATCCATCGGTCCCGTCTCCACCGCGCCTGTGCTGGCTTCCAATTCTCATGGGGGCCTTTCCATCTCTGAACCTACATTGTACTTTATCGATCCTGATATCCCTCTAAGATCGTCATCGTCATCGACATCTCCCACTGCCCACGGTTTGGTCCAAGGGTCAGGGTTGGGGTTAGAAATCGGCCAAGGAGATCGGGCGGCAGAAGGAGAGGCAGGGGCAGGGGTTGAAGCCATTTACCCTCGAAACAAGTTCCAACTCCCTCCCGACCAAGTGTCCACCATCCTCAACGAACATTCCCGTCTCCGTTCCTCCTCCTTTGGAGCTGTATCCACCATCCACCCTGCCTCCTCGCCTCTTCACTCCCATACCAATCCCCATGGCCATGGCCGTCCCCATGTCCCACCCTCCGCGCCTACAAGACATCTCCCCTCCGGCTCGGGCCCCAACGTGGCTATACACCATATCCCAGATATGTTGACCCAGTCGTTCTTATCCAGAGATAGGTGGCATGAAGAAGATCCAACAGGGGTGATTAACGATCGTGATGAGATTACGGGTGGGTATGAAGGGTGGAGAAGGGTGTTGGGTGGGGATGTGGGGGTGGTGATGCGGAGAAGGGCGATGGAAGGGTACGGTTTGGATAACGTGAGTTGATGGGCCTGTCTTTTTCTTTTCTTTGATGCTTTGATTACTTTGGTTGCGACGTTGAGGTCTGTTTCCGTTTAGTTTCTAGGCGGCTGACCGAAAAGAGAAACAGTTGTTATTGAACGCGGCGATAGCGACAAAGTATCGTGGAAAATTCAAACTTGCCGGTGTCTGGGAATTCGTCGAACGTAAGTTCCACTCCCGTACCTCACGTACTCCTCGCCACTTTACTAACCCGCACACTTTTTTTCCTTAGACCTAACCAAAACCATGTCCCCCTCCGTCTCCTCTTCCGGTGGGTACAACCTCACTCATCAAGGGATTTACCCCATCTGGACATCCCTCGGTACACTCGACGCTGCATCCGCTTCTGGCGGACCCATTTCTGCCGCTTTGAACGCTGATGAAGACGGACCCGGTGGGGAAGGCGGCGGTTTAGTCAGCGAGCTGGAAGAGAGATTGAGACGCATGAATATCAAGGGGAGTGGTGGTAGTACAGGAAGGGGAAGCAGGTCGGCCTCTGTATCTCGAAAAGGTAGTGGTACCCATACCCCTCGCGAACGCAAGATTTCGGAACGTACATCCCACACCCACACCAACACCCACTCCCACTCCCATGCCCACACATCATCGACCTACCCGCAAGGTCCCCCCTCTTACCTCCCCGCCATCTCCCACCTCCTCTCCTCCCGTCTATCTTTTCCCGATAAAGCCATCCACCCATCGGAACTGAGACCGTCTATTTCATCTTCCTCGGAGAAAGTCGAGTTGAGGAGGTTGATCCTGACGATATGCGGGGAAAGTAAGGAAGGTGGGAAGGGGGAGGTGGAGGAGATGTTGAGGAGGGGGGAGAGGAGTAAAGCAGCATTTAGGGCGTTTTTCAGGGGGGATGAAAGTGGGACAGTGGGAATTTTGATGTCTAGCGAGGGTACGTCGAATTTGAGCTCTTCCACCCTGTGTTTCTTTTGCTCCTTTTTTCTCTGTCATCTCCGTTTGGAAGAGGGCTAACGGACAAGAGATAGATCCAAATGATACATTACTCGGCTCGACTATCGCCGGGTTCATGTCCCAATCAGCTTCTACACGAGGATCAGAATATTTCAACGCCCACTGGCCCAACCTTATTCGCCGGGTGGACGACCCGTACGTTCGTGCGATCCTTTCTCGTATTGCGGGTGAAGACTGGGAAAGTGTCTTGGAAGAGGAGTATATACCGTTGTTGGAGAGGATGGTCGTTGGAGTGCAGTATCTCGATGATTGGGAGGTAGGTGTTTTTTTTTTCTCGCGACCATTAGGAAGCATTGGAAGCTAAAACGATTTGGGAAAACGGATCAGTTCTCCACATTCTTGAAAGGCCGAATGTCCCGATTCGCCCGTTCATCCTCCCTACATATGCTCCCTCTCACAGGCCTCTCGCCTCCGGCACTCTCACTCCTCTCCCGCTACCTCGCCCGAACAGGCGATTTACAAACCGTCACCCTTCTCGCTGCCTTTTTCCCGCCAGGGAAACTCAATCAAGCGGAGAAGATGATGGTGGAAAGGTGGAGGGAAGGGTATAGGGATATGCTCGATTCGTGGGGAATGTGGGGGGAGAGATGTGAGTTTGATGTCAAGTGGGGGAATTTGCAGAGGTCGTTGGGTGGGGAAGATGCAGGAGAAGAGGGATATGGCAAGACGGGGACATGCCCAGTGTACGTCGAGTTTTCTTTGTCTTTTTCAGACCACAAAAAAACCTTATTTGTCAAGGATGCTGATCCCAGTGACGTTTTTATAGCTGTAATAACCCCTTGCCAATAGACACTGAGCATAGGCTGCATCAGAAACATGCCATGCGAGGTACACCGAGTGTTGGCTGGCCTTCGGAGCGTACAACAGTTTGCGTCTATTGTCAAGCGCCGTTACCGCGATGTGTGATTTGCTTGCTTCACGTAGACCCACACAGACCGCCAGTAGATGACGGTGAGCGGCCAGGGCATGTGACAGGTGAGTTGATGGTAAATGTAGATTGATGTTAATAACAACTTAGATACGATTGATTCGGCATATGTTTTCTGCTTGACATGTAGGCATGGCGGTAAGTCCCAAATCATCCATCACGAATCTTGTAACTTGCGGACTGACCTACGTCTCAATAGGTCATGCAAATCACATTTTGCCCTGGTTTGAAGGCGGCCTGGATGGGGGAATCGCACATTCAGTCTGTGCTGTTGCGGATTGTGACTGCGAGTGTGCAAACATATAAAAGATATTCATAGACATTGGCATAGCAGGACGAAAATAGGAGTATTCAATCTAATAATTGGTTTACGAGATGTATGTACGATCTAAGATACAGAGCGAAGAACTTGGGACGCTATTCCCAGCCTCCTCTAACTACGCCCACCCTCCATTTCTTGAGTATCGAAGATACAGCCACTGGACCAATGATGGTGTTAACCACAATAGCCCAAATAGCTATCAAAAATTCATCCTCATCAAATAACGGGATTGGGGTGTGACGGCCAATTTGAGAGATCAACAGCCCGATTTCTCCTCTTGCAACCATTGCGAATCCCAAAAAGAGGACAGCTGGTACCCTATCCTTCCACGTCCAATCACCCTTACCCTCCTTCTCGGTCACTGGCAGCCCTTGTGCCTCGCTAATCTTGCCTCCTTTACTCTTTGATGGCCAAAACAACCACAAGCCACACATGAGTTTCCCGAGGACCATCCATATCGAATACACGATCCCCTTCCAGATGATCGATCCCCTCCAAAGACGAAGGAATGGAATAGAGTAGCCGATAGAACCAAAGAAGATGGGAAGGAGGATGTATTCAACAAGAGGGAAGAGGAAAGCGTTGTAGGTACTGGCGAAATCAAGGGGGTTGGGACGATCGTCACTGCCAGCTGGAGCGGGGCGACGTGCGCGCGCAGGAGAGGGCAGATAAGCAAAGTGGTAGCCGATTGTGCCTGGGTGTGTATGAGCGCGAGAAAGGTCAAGAGACTGGCGGGAGAGTGTATACGCCATCGGGATAGGCTTTGGAGCTTGATCGCCAGATCCAGTGTCAGGAGTAGGGTTGGTATTGATACGGGTGAGAGGTATGTCCGAGTTGGAGGTTGTCTCGACAGTATCCTCGTCTGGCTCAGAGACATATGACAACATAAGACCTCCTACGTAAATACCGTAAAGAGGACTAGTGCCTGCATACCCAGCAGCGGCGACCATCCCAACGGCAACAAGGAGGATAACCCCCATTGAACCCAACCTTCCCGATTGGAAAAGCAGCTTTTTGCTCCTCTGCGAAGTCAGGAGCGGCTTGAGTACCCAGATCGTCAAGGGGATCGCAATCGCACCTAGTCCAATCGTCACCCCTACAATCCTCCCAATTTGAGGTCCTACACCTCCATTGCTTCGCCCGAGGATTTTCATAATCTCGGAAAACACGAAGGCGATTACATCATCCGCCACTGCCGCGCCGACCAGCGCCACCCCGACTTTTGTCTGACGGAGGTCAAAACCAATCCCTTTTGTACCTGCCAGCACAGCAAGGGTTGTGCCGAGTGAGGTCGATGACATTGCAGCGCCAGAGGCGAATGCCGAGAGAGGGCTGTAGCCGAAAGCTGGAATGCAGAGGAAAGAGAGGGCGAGGGTACCTGCCACGCCGGTAAAAGCAATGGCCATGGAAATTGGAATAAGCGGGATTAAAAGAGGTAATGAAGTTGTTATACCGCCTAAGTTTAATAGCATCAATAATCTAGCTCACTCGCCCCTTCTTCTGGGAAATACTGGACACACCTTCGAGAACAATAGCCAGCAGGCCAATATAACCGATAGTGACCATTGTGGACTGCCAGTCAACATCCAACCACTGTGCGAGTGGTGATCCAAAAATCATTCCTATGGCGATTTCGCCAAGTAAACCTGCTCCTGTTATGCGCTGGACAAACCAGCGCGCCATGTTTAGCAACCAGAGATATGTCGAAAAGATGAGCAAGTGAGCTGTGGAGGGCTCCTCGTAAGAAAAATCGGACGGCATCGCATGGGAAAAGGATTTATGTGTTATGTGTTGGTATAAAGTCTAGCTGATTTGATGGTGGGTAGTTCAAAACTACTTTTTAAGTCGGAAGAGTTGCAGTTAAAAAAAAGGTGTGGAGAATTTTCCAAGACAATTTGAAGGTTACTTTTAGAACGTGGATGACGACGAGGATGACGATAGAGATCTGTTTGCTTACGTACCGAAATCGGTTTCCCAATTGCCTTCACCCATCGAAGCAACGAAAGCTCGATAGATAGGGCGAATTCCATGCTTAAATTTTAAAGACATGCATACATCTCTATCGTGTTACAGTACTAATAATAAAATGGAGACTTCACAATTGGACCACATCCATCCACCACCGGGCAGTTATCACTACTACTTTCCTTTCGGCTTCCAGTTTTTCTGTGGCGACGACCTTCTTCATCGGCCAGAACATCCATGCTATAATAATCCACCACAGACCAACTTCCTTCCCGTTCAAAATCCAAACCTGGGGATCTATGGTCCCTTCATATCCAGTGCCGCATGCGGGTCTGATCTCTCCGGTAAAATGCTTAACCCTCTGCTCCCTTCTTTTGTTCTTTCAGCATTGCTATTACCATTCTCAAGTGTTCAAGTGTTCATACTTTTTATTCTTCCGACGTTCTTTAAATGTGTTGGATATCGTGTCGCGGCCGAAAATATGAATGGACGGAGAAACATTTCTCATCATTTTAATGGATTCATCCCAAGGAAACATTTATAAAATGCCAAGAATTTTCAAATGAGATCTGTGCCTAGCGGCTTCTACAGCTAACCAGTCTTTCAAGTACAACTTTTCCCACTTCTGATTCATTACACAAAAAGACGCGTCATTAACCTGTGACGCCGCGGAATAGTAGATTAAAAAGCCCTGATAAGAGTGTTCTTAAAGAGGATACCTGAAAGACAGATTCTTACGCTATTTATCACCAAGTCAGCAAAACCTTATCGAAAAACAAGACAACTTTAGCCACTCACGTCGGTCATATCCAAGAAAGTAGGATCAATCTCTTCTCCATACTCATCCACAAACTTTTCATGTACAAGCTCTCCCTTCTCGACGAGTCTGTCTCGGCGCTCGTTCTCACGGTTGAGGAAAAATCGTATACCGAGCTATGATCGTCGACATCAGCTTGAGTTCATAGCAGAATTTCAAGAAAGGTAAGAAAAAATCAAAAAACTTACAAGGATGATAGGGTTGACAACGTAGGTACCAAGGATAATACCCCAGGGAACATAGTATCGAGGAGCGTACTTGGCTTCCCACATCTGCGGAGAAAGAAGATTACCGAGACCTTAATGCCAAACCAGATCAATACGTTTTCTTTTATAATTCGGAACTAAACACTTACAGTATCCGATAAGAAGCATCGCATTTGCAGTAGCCTTCTTCGTGTGCCCAGTGTTGGAAGTCGAACACCACGACAGAGAAAGCACGAAACCAGGAGTACCCACACCACCCAAATAAACGGCAAAGAGCAAAGCACCTTTGGCTGTCCAGGGCAGGGCGACAAGCAAAATACCGGAGACAACATTAGGAATAGAGTAGGATGCGCCGACGTATCCTCGGGCATTGGGGAATTTTTTGATGACAAGAACGGAGGACCAGATGGTAAGGATCTCGATGGCACCGGAGACAGTGCCCAGAAGAGTAGTTTGCCAGACGGTGAATCCAAAGGAATCTACATGGTAAGTTATTAGCTTTCTAGAGATGGGCGTTTATGGCCAGGAGAAGGACCCACTAATGATCAAGCTGGTCATGTTGGTGAGAGAGTTGGCCACATTGTTCGAACCAGCGTAAATGGCAAATGTCCAGCACTTCCAGTCGGTAAGTGCCTCAATGAACTGTTCCTTCTTCCAAGTCTTGTTCTCGATACCGGTACTCTTACCCCTCAACCTCTCAATAGCGATGATCCTCTCCTCTTTGGTAAGGAAGTAGGCGGTCATGGGGTTGTTGGGTATGAAAAACCAGAAGCAGAGACCGACGACAAGGGTGAGGAGACCTGTGATGAGCATGTAGACTTTCCAGGGGGCGATGATGTCGGGGTTGACGTGATACACTCCGAAAGAGACAACACCGTTGAATATTTGAGCAGTACCGTTCATTAAGAACCACTATAAATAGTGGGCTTGTAAGTGTTTGGGCTACTTCGTTGATGAGAACGATACTCACGTAGCCGACACGTTGAGTTGCTTCCTCTTGGGTATAGAACATACTGGTCTGTAAACGTTATTAGACTTCAACTGATTTGATCAAAAATGAAGAGCATTCACCAAAATCAAGAAGCCAGCCGTGATACTGCCTTCACATACACCAAGGAGAAAACGGCAAACAACTATGACGCGTTTGATGGTCAACCACAGAGCTTGAAAGTGAATAAAATGAGGTGGGATACTTACAGAGACCAGCAAAGTTCTTGCAGGCCGCGTGACAACAAAGACAGCTAAATGGCATATTGACGTTAGCGTTGCACCTAACTTTTTCTGAGTATGGTAAAAATCTTACACAGCCCAAACGAGAATGTTACAAGCCCTTGAAAAATAGTCAATTTCCAGTTATCAACATTTTTATTCTCAGTTGCACATACATCCATTTTCCTGGAGGAAACTTTTGAAGAGCAAGAGATTGTGGCCATTCGAAAATTAAATAAGAAAGATAAAAGATTGTACCGAGCCAGCTGTGGTGGGATCGATGTCAGTGTACATTTGCAGTAATGCTATTAAACCCGAAGGGTTGGCTCACTTGTACTCAGCCTGTGAAAGGTGTGTGTCGGTCTACATGACAGAGTAAGTCAGCTGAATCAGGGTCAAAAAGAGACAAAAGACGGACTTTAATTCCCAAGATAGCTGATGAACCGAGAGTGGTTTTATCTAGGTATGTTGTCAGTTATGCTCTTCGGAAACCACTCTCACGACCCTTGACCTCTCTCACCCCCCTCTTGTGGCTTTCGCTTGACCAACCCAACTCTTTCTTGTCTATATTCCTTCCCCTTTTCTGTATTACAAGATACTCACCTGTGAACTGGACGAAGTAGAGGGTCATCCTGCGATCATTGCTCGTCAGTCAAATGCAGAAGAAGAGATTGCTACGATAAAACCAGACGTACATGAGAGGCAGAAGGTGCCAATCACATTTCCTCCTAATCCTTGCATTCATCTCCTCTGTAATCTCTCCCTCCCAGCCAGCGACGAAAGCGGCTGCTTCATCGACATCTTGAAGCTGAACGCAGTGCACATCATCGGCGGTTGCTGGTAAGACACTGACATCGGCAGCCGTGACGCCGACATTCTTCTCGTCATCAAGGTGTTTGCTGTCAGACATGGTGGCTCGGTTGTCCAGCAGAGTCTTCTGCACTGTATATTGAGGAATGTCTTGTCGTCCATCTCGAAGGCTATCTCTTATATGTTCTGTAGTAAACGCCAGAAGCTTGGGTAGTCCAGGTTTAGCAGCTTATCTCTTGATACGCACATAGCTTTCACGAGACTCCCAGACTCTTACCTCTGTAGTGTCCTTCCTTCTCCCTTGTTTTTCTGCCCTTAGTGTCTTTCATGCATTTGCAGTGTCTCCACCCGTATCGGTCTCTTTCAAATCCCATCGGCTGTTGTTACGAACCATCATGCAATAATAATATCGCACCAACGGATAAGGCCGTAATCGGTTTTCACCGATAATTAGATCAAGGCGCTTAAAAACACCGTTCCTAGTTCACATCGGGGTCTTACGGATTTTAACGGCATCACCTGAAAAGACGAATCACAAGTTGCTTTTCTTATCTTCTTTATCTCTCTATCTGAATAATATCAAATCATTCCACCACGGCGTTTGCAAGTCTCAACTGTAAAGAAGACTATTCCCTGGGCCTCGCGGTCGCCGTTTTGTCCGCTCCCAATATGAAAGTAGAACACTGCAAGCAGCACAGCGAAAACTCAGCTTCGAGTAAAACTAATGAAACTAGTGACTGAATAGGCGAAAAGCAGCGTGAATTGAGGGGGAATCTGGCGAGAGGCGAGGGGTGGATGATGTTGGGGTACTGGTATCGACGGTCGATTGTTAAGTCGCGACAACGATGTTGTCTATAGTTAGCACTTATTTCCATGATGGCAGCACTGAATGAACATGATCCCACCTTCGCACGTTGCCGATAGTGACCGCTGTTGCTCGAACACTTCATCGCTCGTCTGCGATGAGAATTAGAATGCTAGAGTATCCAGAGAATGAGTCTCATCCTATGGCCGGCGGATTATCTTGAAACTTTATCCTCGTTCAACTTCCGTCTCCAAGCAGGACAGGAGACGGAAGAGAGGATGCTGGATAGCAAAGTACCGGAACGATTGAGGCGACATGCAACCAGTCGTGTGAGGAATTCAATCGTGCGTATCGAAAACTGCAAGATATGGCGCTCGATACCGCAGGAGACGACACATCAACTGATAAGTGAGAGAAGATCAGGTGGGAAGTGGGTACGTATCGTCAGGATAATCAATATTGCTATCAATAATGTAAAGTGCAGAACGAGCAAACTGTTGATTTTTGATAAATGATGAAGGTCTTATTGGCCATTGGCGAATCATTCGTCAGACGCCAGATCATCTCCTGTCCCGGCATCCCGTTATCATGTATCTATAGATTGCTTGACAATGAAACTCGAAGCCGGGGAAGACAGGGCGCAGTTTCACGATCCGTTGCCCACAATCAGACATTCAAACGATACAAGCAATGCTACAGGGTACAGCATTGACGTCCTACCTCTTACCACCTCCTAACGCCTGACCAAAAAAAACACACATTGATGGATATGGTATCTTGGCCAGCTCTGGACTCAATGACATATGGCGACATTTGGCAACATTTCCGCGCGATAAGACGTGGGTGAGGATGATAGCTTGAACTGCGGAAATGCCCGTGACGGAAAGCTGACTGAGCAGTGGACATCTGCAGTGTAGCGGTACCACTCATTGTCCTCCTAGAGGCCGGAAAGCACCTGGTGTTACTTAAGTTTCGTGTCCTCGGTCGTTTGTATTCAGTTGTACCAGAAGCGCTAAGTGTAGGCGATGCGATGGCTGAGCTAGGGAGTTCGAGAAGACTAAGCTGCTTGGAGCTATGCATTTTATCTACTCTAAAAAAGGCTACGCCTTTTATACCTTTCTCTGCCCCACCAGCTGACTCATCTTTCTCACACTTTCCCTGTACCCTCCCCTCAGACATCTCTCCTCCATAACGCCTCCTCGTACGGTCCTCTTTCTCTTCCTCTCTATGCCGTCGAGTGGGGGTAGATTTGATGCACTCGCAAGAGATTTAGGTCTACAGATTGTCACAAATAGAGCGTAAAGTTCGAATGTCCAAGGGCAGTGACTGTGATGAGATATTAGTGCAGCATTTCATAGAAGGAAAACGAATGCCACCACGACATTCTGGGAGGACAGGCTGCCAAAAGTATGCATGGTTGATCAATCAACTATACGGAAGCTTTTTGGAAGGCGACAGTGCAAACCGTGCTTCCCTTCTTGCCGCCAAAAGAGAATGTAGGATGAGGGACGCTAGAGCTGCGTTGAATGTCAGCGAAATGTCCAAGTCAAATAGTGGATTGCTTACTGGAACGCTAAGCCTGCAATATAGTTATATTAGCTCTGAAAAGATACCGATAAAGTGATATACTCACCCAATTCTTCTTTCGAGTATCTCTCCTTAATTTCCTCTTCTGTAAAGTTACAGCTGGTAATCAAAAAGAAGCCTCCGGGCTTCACGAGCTTCGCGATCCTCTCCGGGTACACTCCACTCGGTAATCTCTTTTTCTCATCCCCTTCCACTGATTCGTTTGACAGACAAAGCGCATCATAAGTTCCCTTATCCATGACCAAATCCCAATTCTCTCCCTCAAAATCATGTCTCAGCAGGTCTGCGACCCTCCAGTCGGTTGCACACTCATTCTCTACGTCTTCCGGCTCCATCTCATCTTCCAAGCTCTCCCTTTTTGCGGCTTCGACACCTTCGGCGAGGATTTTGGCTGATTCGCAGTAGTCAATGCCGGTGAGGTGGTAGTACTGAGCGGGAGGGGAAGGGGAAATGAGGAAAGAGAGGAGAAGGGTACCGTTCCCGGAACCACATTCGAGGATGCGGAGAGGATGATCGGGTGAGATGGAAGACGGTAAGTGGGTGTGTGCCCATTCACGCATCTTGCGTACGCTGTCTTCGCCAAACCATATCTCACCTTCGTCCCCGATATCGTTGAAAACATTGACTTCGCGCCTGGAAGGATGTACGAGTTTTTAGCTGTCAATAAACAGGTAGGAGATATGACTTACTCGTAGACGCTGTCCCAATGTCCTTTTGTACCAAGTTTGGAAGGAGGAAGCTCTTCAACTGTCATGGCTCACGGTGCGAGTATGAATGTGACATTCGTTTTAAGTTGTTCAAGTCTTCCGAGGAAATTACCTCCACCATGTGAACAAATGTCCTAAATTAAAATGGGCCTTGAATTCTTTGTCTGTTGTAAACTGCATCTAGCATTGAAATCTGGGCATGAAAGGTGTCATTGAAAGCAATAATGGCCCAAACCGGGAGTACATTTTGGGCCAGGTGGGCGAGGTGGAGGTCTCGAGCGTTCGCGACTGATGACGGCGGCGTGTTGACAACCATTTCGACGTTTTGCATCTCCATCTACTCTAACTTTCGTTATGAACAACCCACTTTTAGCTATCCAAGTGAGTCCTAGCACGAGTTTTGATAAATGCACTGCTAATCCATACATGTAGAGTCAGTACTGGGCTGTAAGAGACTACCTCTCTCCGGTACGCCCTTCTCTGTCTTTGCCACCCAGAATGTTGAATACTTAACCGTGCTGCTATAGGTCCTTAGAGAGAGTAAATTCAAGGAGCACGGTAGGATCACTCCAGGTACGTGTGATGGATCATGAGAGAGGCCCGAGGTGATTGAGATGAATAGAGGAATTTGTTGCTGCCGGTGACTTCTTGACTTTCAAGTTTCCGGTTTGGCAGTGGTACGTCACTTGTAGCCTATAAACTATGACTGGCAAGCTAAAGGTTGGCTGTAGGGAGAAGGGAGAATCATCCAGGGCAAGAGACTTTTTGCCCCCCGATAAGCAATACTTGGTCACCCGTAACGGTGAGTCCTTCGCGTCCGAGCTTTACCAAGTGCTAACCATGAACTACCAGTCCCCTGTCTGCGACGAGCAACGGCTGTAGACTATACAAATGCCGACGAGGATGCTGAGAAGCTACTTAGCTTCCTGGACGATGTATGCCTAGTCCTTGACGTAAATAAGATCACATGCTGACAGCTTGGTGTAGGCGGAGGAAGCTCCAGGTCCTGATGATGACTGGGTAGCAACCCATATCAACCGTTCCCCACCCCATCGCCCTACAGATATGGACGAAATTCCTGATATTCCCGACTCTCCCACTACCGCACCCACTCGCGAGATGGCCGGGCTTAATGTTTCTTCTGGTGGCAAGTTGGAGGAGGACGAGATTCCTGATATCGATGATATCCCCGACATGGATGAAGAAGGGTTGGAGGATTTGGAAGATGATGCAGCAGTCAGGATTGTGCATCCCAGCGAGGCTGAGGTCAATTCGACGGCGGGGAAGAACCTCCTTCAAGTGAGGACATATGACTGTATCATCAGCTATGATAAGCATTATCAAACTCCGCGATTCTGGTTGTTTGGTTATGACGAGGTAAGTTTATTTATTTGCAGTTGCTTGATATTCAATTCTCATATGAAAAACATAAAGCACAAAAACCCTCTCACCCCTGCTCAAGTATTCCAGGACGTTCCAGCCGACCATGCATTTAAGACGATGACAATGGAATCCTTCCCCCATTCTGGTGCACAGCTTGCGAGCGTACACCCTTGCAAACACGCATCCGTCATGAAAAAGTTTATCGACCGTATGGAAGCTGCCCAGGGTCCAGCGCCTACTGCTGAACCCGAAACGATTTCGTCCACGTCTGGCACTAGTGGAAGCGCAGGTGGGAAGGAAGAGAAGGAGAAAAAGAAGAAGTGGGGTTTGGGCAGCATGGTGAGAAAGGTGACTGGTGGAAGCGTGCCCAAGGTGGAAAAGGATAAGGATGAGGTCGTCACCGGTGTGCCCGTGGATTTCTATCTCGTCATTGTGTGTTTTTTCTTTGTTATCGGATTAATCGTTTGACTGACAGGAAGTCTGTAGTTCCTCAAGTTCATCGCGAGTATCGTGCCTACTATTGAGGTAGACAGTACTACTTCCACTGCTCTCTAGTTTGTGGAAACCCTTCAATGTGAAAAAGGTGATGATGAGAAAAGAGAAGATTTGTATATATCAATGCATTGAAATGATTATGTGCATGATATAAACCTGCGTTGTTTGGTTCCGGCGGAAGTTGAGTTGATTGTTTGTAGTAGGGATGTTTGTTCCCGTCGTCAAGTCCTGACATCCGTCACTTTTCATCGCTTTTCACAATTCTCTTTTCCATCTGCCTCAACATGCCAAAAATCAACGTGACATTCGACGATTTTGATCCCCTCCTCGTTTACTCGGATTACACCCAATGGTCCACTCCGAACCCGCAAGACAACCCGACATGGTATAACGCGAGTGAAAACGAAACGGGCGTACCGTGGCATGAGGCTACCATGCACTACACCACCACCCAAGGCGCTTCATTCGCATTCAACTTTACAGCTTCATCAGCTTGGATATATGGTGCTTCCGGTCCTTCCTCTTCCGCTACCAACTATACAATGACGCTCGACGGGACCTCTTCCTCCCATACAGCTGAAAATACGACCTCCTCCGATAACACGCTTGGTCAAGGGCGGACGTTGTTATGGAGTGTACAGGGGCTGGAAGAAGGGGAGGTACATGAAGTAGAGTTGAGGAATGAGGGGGGCGGGGTGGGAGTGGATCTGGTTGTGCTGGAAGTTGATGTAGGTGAGAATACGAGTAACTCGACGCTGGATAATACTAGCCCTGAGATCAGTTACACTGGGACGTGGGATAGCAATAATGGGAGTTTTTATGGAGGTTCCAGCTCGTACACCCAAGGTGCAGGCAATGAGTTTTCTTTCAATTTCACCGGTACGTCCCCCTTCAACTTGGGAGAACATACAGGCTAACGGTAGGAAAACATAGGCTCTGCGCTGTATATCTACGGTGATCAGGTCAACGATCACGGCCCATATTCCATCTTTTTCAACGCCTCTACCATCCCTTACGCGACGTATAGTGGCCGGTCAGGATGTGCCGTCGGTGGCGTGGAGAAGAGCTGTGAGAAGTTGGGGACTCTGAAGGTATTCGTAGGTGGGCTTGGAGAGGGGGAACACCAAGTCAGGTTGATCAATGAGGGTGAGGGAACTTATTTCGGTGAGTAGTTTCTTGGGTGTATCAGGAGAAAATACTGATGACTGATGAATGTGGTTATAAGATTTTGATTACCTCGAATATACCACTCCGTCGACTTATCCCTCTTTCACCCTTGATCCAACCTGCGCCAACGGTATTTGCGCGTCTTCCTCTTCCGGCAATATCACCACTACCGCAGCATCCGGAGCCTCTGGTGCGGCCACAAGCGCAACTACTTCTGCGTCTTCATCTAGCGAGAGTAGTGGTGCAAATGCCAACTTGTACAGTCGTGAAAGAGGATATGCAGGGTTGGGGACTGGGCTTTTGGTAGGGGTCATGGGCGTTTGGGGTATGAGAAAGATGGGTTGGGCATAAATGAAACTATGAACATCGGACTATAGTAAGCTGGCTTGCTAGTTCTAGCTTGAAATTCAATGGGTACTAACTCCAACCATGTCTTAGCTATCGTCGTCATACGTCTGTATCTACATCCCGATTATCAATACCTGTACCGTTACCGTTTACATCATGCATGAGGACATCTACATATGCCGCCAGCCCTGTCCTCTAATCAAAGTGAAGTCTAGAATGGCTAAACAGGTACCATACGAGCGTGAATAGGGACTAGCACTCGATCCGGAAACTTGATGATAACCGCACTCCTGTTAGCAATCTTCCCCGGCCCACGAAGGTCAGAATACTAATCATTGTCCCTTGTGGAAAATATGCCCTCTACTTTAGCACGGTATGACTTTGAAAAGCAAGCGCCAGCCTTCAGCCATTCGAAAAACTTGAGGGCTGGACTTACTTTGGCAGAGCAGCGCCAAGGGTGAACATGCTTCCTGCAGGTACGATATATTGTCGGAAGCCGCCTCTAGAATCATTCAACATTGTATTTCCGCCCTATATATTGAAGGTAAAGTATCAGATGGGCCTTCACCCCCAAGCCATGTCTTGCTCGCCCAGTTCCCGACATCCTTGCTTCTTCTTCTATTCTCTTTTCTATCTGGGTATAGAACTTTTGATCAAGTACAAAAATGGTCCCAGCAGGAATCAAGGTGGGTTTATTAATATCCCAACGACCAGTAAAGCTGTCCTTCCCCCTTCCTGTAACAGGACTTGAGCCATAGATTACCCCATTCTTCTACAGTACAGTCATGGGAAGAAAAATAAAAAGGCTTCGGGTACGCTTTTCTCCCCTTGGGGAACCCATTTAGCTGTTTAGAATGTACGTGTATAATTGGAAGAAGGGATACCGTTACCTTTAGGCTTCCGACGGGTGAGACGTCCAGTGAGTAATGGATGAAAGGAAGAAAAAGGAAAAAGAGGTCGTTCCCATCCATAAAGATCAAAATGGTGCTCAAGACAACAGTGAAGTAGGAATGAGCGAACGCTAATGGTCCAGCTGGGGTAATGGTCTGCTGTCGTGCCCACTAATGTTTTGGAATATACATACAAAGCGTACATCTGCTCGACGGTGCTCGTTCAGGAAACCGACTCGAGGAACCAAGAGAAGCCATGGCCTTTCCCTGTTGCTCCTAAACCTCAAAGTTCAAACTGTGTCGTTTGTGCGATTAATTCTTTGGAGTCTCGAGTGGCTGGACAGACACCATTCTCGCATGAATAGGGACCAACACACCATCCGGAAACTATGATCGTGGTCGTTCCCCCCGTCAGTAGTAGCAATTGCGACCACTATTCAAAGCTGGTTACGTACCATGGTCCCAGGGGGAAAGTATGCTCCCCATTTCAACACTGTATGACTAGGAGAAAAACGGACGTTTTCATCAGCCCTTGCCTTTTTTTTCTCAGATTTGTGTAATGTTCAACTGGAACGACGCAACTGGAACGTACTTTGGTAAAGCGGCACCAAGAGTGAACATGCTCCCTGCTGGTACTATGTACTCTGTGATCGTCTTGCCTGCTAACGTGATATTGTCCAGCGCCGTACTTGCACCCTGTTGCGTCATCCCATTTGTGAAAAAGACAAGTCTACGGGTCAGCCTTCAACGAAACCTTTGGGCAAGATTCCGTCCGCTCGCAGCACATCCCACCTCACCCCACACCCCGTTTGTCACTCCACCCGCCTGACGACTCGAGCCCACTTTGCGAGGTAGACTGTGACTGTGATCTCCCCACGGCAAGGAGAAACGGACGGAGAGAAAGGGTAGTTGCGAGACGTACGAACTCTGGCTTCGGCCACACAGTCTCGACCTCTTCCGACCCCGCGCCCTTCTTATTCGCCGCCTTTGTCTTGAGAATGTCCACTTCGGACGCCATCAATGCGGCTTTAGACATTCTGTAACGGGAGTTTCTTCTTTTTTTTTAAAAAATAAAAAATAAAAAATGGATAGACTTTTCCCAGCTTATAGGCTTAACGTTAAAGAGAGGGACATGCAGGCGGTGCGTTGGGCTGTGTAGGGACGATAAAGGATGGGGGCAACAATGAGCCATGGGACTATCCTTTGTGCCAGTCTTTCCCATTTATCAATCATCTTTCGAGTCTTTAGATCGATCTTTAGACGTAAAACGTTTTCCATTTCCATTGTATGTATAGATAGGTAAAATCAATCGTGCAAGAAAAGGTGATGGATAATTTGAGATCAGTAAGAGGCAAAAGTACTGTAGAAGAAAAAAGCATCTTGTCAAATCGTCGCCGTGAAAAGATATAAAAGAACTACATTTGGAATGTCGTTAAAAAGGCAACAGAGGTATCTAGTTGTTTAGATAAGATGTTGTTTGGTCTTGATCATTTCATCGTTTCGTTTTTTTTTTTTTTTTTTCACTGTTTCGCCCCGTGCCCAAAAACCATCCCGTTTGCCTCTCCCTCCGCCCCCGGCACGTCCAAGGAAAAGAAAAAGTAAAAGAGGAAAAAAAAGGTATAAAGTGGAATGGCGAATGGCGAATGGCGTCTTTGTTTTTTTATATAAATTCGTAGCAAGATTGAGTTGGGGCATGAGAAGCGTATTCTAGCGTACTTGCGTTGCGAGGGACATTGAACGTCAACAGATGATTAATAATAATAGTGTTGAAGGGGCATAAAAAAAAGAAGAAGAGGAAAAAAGTTCTATCATGAAATCAGCCTATAGATCCCAAAGCGTTATCCCAAAAACGCAAACTCACCTCTGTTGAAAAAGAAAAAAAGATGTACGAGACATTAACAATTAAATATCCAAATTCTCCCTCGTCCTCATCGTTTCCTCTGTATCCCTCTCGTACCCTCCGGTTCCAACGCTCGCACTACCTGTCGAAGCGGGCGAAGACGAGACGGGCGCTCCACCGATAACTGAACCGGGAGGACCGGGGGCGGAGCCCGAACCGGCGCCGCCGCCGCCGCCCAACATATTCCTACTCGCCACAGATTTCAGACCGCCAAGGCCGCTGATACCGTTGAGAGATGACTGGGTACCGCCGAATCCGCGGGATTCGCCGGCTGGTCCACGCGGGTTGCGAAGTGGTTGAGATTGGGACTGGGACTGGGACTGAGAAGCGGTCTGAGATGATGGAGGTTGGGAAGACTGCGACTGCTGGGATTGAGAAGGCTGAGGTTGGGGAGAGGGTATTTGCTGCTGTCCCGAGAAACTGGTGGTAGAAGTTGGGGAGAGCAAGTCCTCGGGCGAGACTCGTCCATTCTGCGCATGCGAATGGGTTTGGGAATAAGAATGGGAGTGGGTATGGCCATGGCCGATCCCGTTCACATTATGGACGCTGCTGACGGAGTACATTTTGTTATGCATCCCCAATCCACTGGGAAGAGGCGGGACGGGCGGGATATCATTGACCGAGTTTCCAAACAGGCCGTTGAACGCTCCATACCCTTGTTCTCGTCCGCTCCCGTTCCCATAGGGATGATTCTGGCCGTTGACATTCAGCGTCGCTGCGGAAGCATGCCCGTTCAACCTCCTTCCTCCGACTGCGCCCATGCTCGCATACTCTCTACCCATCTCTCGAATGTTTCCTGAACTTCTCTGTGGGTTCAAGCTCCTCGCAGGATCACGCGCTACGGCGGGGCCGTTGAAGCCTCGCAAGTCGGGCATGGATTTCTTGTACCTCAAATTCGGTGACGGGTCGCCCGATCCGCCGCCGCCGCCGCCGCCGCTGGAGGAAGCGGAATTTTGTTGGGAGCCATAAGGGAGGAGATAGGTGGGGGATGTGAGAGAGGTGGTCGACAGGAGGGCGGGACGTTGCGGTTCGCGGGTGACCACGACGCACTGTTCTTCCTCGCCACGGGTGACGCTTGTGAGTCCAAGCCTTTGCGCGACGAGATGGACTATACGACGTTCGGTCGGGGAGAGGTTCTTTGAGAACGCGAGCTCGTCCCGCATCCGGTCTTCTTTGAAGACCAAGACCCTGGAGTAAATGTCAAGCGTCATGGGGTCGTTCATGTCGAGCGTGGACGGGAGACTGTCGGCCTGCGAGTTGGAGTTGGTCGACGCGGCGGATGCGGAATGGGGTGGCGACTGGTCGTAGCCGGCAAGCGTCGGGGGCTGCTGGTGTCTGGTAGGAAGGGTGAGCGGAGGAGGCATCTCTTTGCGGTCAAACTGCAGGCTCCTCATCCGCTTCAACGCCTTTTCCCGCTCAATCTTGTCCTTTTCGCCGGGCTGCAGGACCTTTTTGTATTCGACCCGCAGTTTCCGCCCCTGGACATCGTACCCGTTCAAGGCGGCAACCACACTCGCTGCTTCGTCTGGCGCGCGGAAATTTGCAAACGCCAGTCCGCGGAAGACACCGTTGTCGTGGTGGTAGTTGAATGCGTAGGGGAGCGGCGCGCCAAGGGACTCCATCACGCCCAGCAGTGTCTCGCGGGTGACGGCGAATGGAATGTTCTTGATCACGATGGCGGTCGGGATGACATCGTCGTCCTGCGTGGGGATGGCGGGCATGGCGTAGCCGTTCCTCCACCCGTCGGCGGGGTGGGACGCCTGCGGGTGCTGGCGGGAAACGGCGTAGGCGCCCGCGAAGCCGATGGGGGCGTAGCCGATGGGGGGCGAGGGGGTGCGGACGATGTCCATGGGCGTGGGGAAGGCGCCGTCGGGGTAGGGCTGGTACGGGTACGGCTGGCGGGGGTTGGAGGCCGTGGTGGGGACGGAGGAGGGGGGGGAGAGGTTGGGGGCGGGGAGGGACCGTCGGGGCCGGTACTCGTGGGGGTCGTACCAGTTCTGGGGCTTGTCAGCGTGGTCTCGGGGGGGGGGGAGGGGGCTCACATTAGGCAGGCCACGGGAGCTGCGCTTGTTCGCGGGGGACCAGTCTGGGCTGGCGGCGGGGGGGGCGCCGAACACGGGGTTGTAGCGGTAGGCGGGCGGGTAGGCGGGCGGGGAGACGGCGAGCGCCTGGAGGCCGAGGAGGGGGGGGGAGTGCGTGTTCATGGCGGGGGTCGTTACTCGTGGCGGGGGTCGTTGGCGGGGGAGGCTCGCTCAAGGCAACGCGAAAACAAACATTAGCCCTGCGATTACTTTCCCGCCCTTTTATCGCATTTATCCCGAGCCTGATCGCGACCCTGGCTGCTGTCGCGAGTCATCGACCACGCCACCGCACATTCTTCCTCCCATGCATCGAGCCGCCACTCGCCTCTTCCATCCATGCACCATCCCTGCACTCTGCTCTCCCGCACCATCCCTGCACTCCTCCCGCACCACACTGACTGCTCCCGCACGATCCACGCGTTTGTTGTCGCCGGGCGAAAATCCCTGGATCTTCGTACCTTGCCCTGTTCCGACTCGACTCGCATCTCCCGCGTCTTGCTCAACTGCGGATAATCAAAGAACGACAAATGCATTCATTTGTGTGCGCAAAACTCGGCCGCATGACTCGCGCCTTTTATGTATTACCCCTCGCCCACCCAAAAGCCCAGATGAAAAACCGTGTGCGTATGAAAATGCTAATTTACGATGCAGAAGACGAGATGAAAAGCGTAAAAGTAACCGTATTATTCGTAAAAGGACAAGGATTAAAGCGATACTCGGTACAAGCAGACAGGTAGGTAGCAGTTTGACAAGATGAAAAATGGATTCCGTGTATTCGTTTGATGTGATAAAGAGCTTTTCTGAGATGGTGAGACAACAATTATAGGTTCGCTTGCTCAATCGATAAGCCCGAGTTCGTAAGGGCTCAGCCGCAAAGATTTAAACTGGGCATATTATCAGCGCCCATCGCCTAGCACAGCGGGTAAAAGACCAACAAAACTCACCATTCAGCCTTTAGACTGTCCATTATACTCCCCCCCCGCAGACTCTGCCCAAAAGCGTGAAACCTCCTAGATCGTAACCCGTCAGCCTTTTTGAATCTTTCCCCACCAAACTCTTGCACTTACATTCACGTCAACGTCTTTCCGCTGTCCACACTCTCCGCGCTCTCCAATGGCGGTCTCTCAAACACCGTTTCCAGCCCGGGCGTCTCCATCTCCGTCTCCGTCTCTATCGGCGGGGTTGGCGCAATCACCTGAACGGGCCACGGCGGCGGAGAGGGTTTGCAAACCGTCTTTTCGTCGCGCATCATCGCCGTCGGACTTTCCACCACCACCATCTGCCCGCCCGACGCCGCCGCCGCCACGCCCAAGTACACCTCGTCCTCACTTGAACCTCTGCACACCACATCTCGATTCAACCCTGCCCCGCCGCCGCCGCTTGAGATGGAGAGCGTGTCCATCGCAGGTGTAGGCAGCATCTCGTCGTCGTCGTCGCTGGACCCCGAGTGGCCCGATCGCGTTTGCGCGTGCGCCCCCTCGGCCAAAGACGACCTCGTGGACCGGGGCGAGGAAGGGACGGAAAGCGGGGGAAGAAGACTGGCAGGCTGGATCCGCGGCGACGGCGTAGCAAAAGCGCAGGGCACTGGCGGTGTCGTCGGTGTGCGTAAAGTTGTGAATGAGCGCCGCGACGTCTGGGAACATGTCGATCCTGATCGGTTGAGCAGTGTGTTGCGCGAAGAAGCGGCAGCAAAAGACGAAGAGGAAGAAGGGACGGACCCGCGCCGGCCAGCAGAGGTGTACCCCGTCGAATCCGACCCCGCACTGATACTCGTCGTCCGCATCTTTTCCCCCAACGTACCGCCCCTCGCATGCCCAACCCCGCCGGCATCGGTCTCGGTCGCGATGCTTTGCCGACGCTGGTACAACGACGCTGTACTGACGGCCGGGCTCTGAGGGACGGTCGGGATACCACTCGCACTGGCCCGTGACCGGTGTGCTGACAGCTCGGAAAGCGGGAGGCGGAAGAGGTGCGCGGCAGGGAGAGAACCGCGTCGGGCGAGGAGACTAGGTGGGATAGGCTGAGGAAGCGCTTTTTGCTGGAACGAGAGCGTGCTTGGCCGTCTGATAGATCCGTGATGCGCGAGCGGGCCAGGTGTCGGCAGCGGCGTGACCGAGCGCGTAGACGGATGGTGGTGGTTGCTCGACGAGGCAGACGTCGCGTCCGCGACCACCGGCGTCTCAGCCGTCGCCGAGTGCACGATGGACGGCCGGCGCCCCGCGACGGGCAGAGTAGTAATGTCCGACACGGTTGAGCTGCGCCGCGTAGCAGGCGGTGAAGGGATATCGGACTGCGAGTGAAGAGAGTGCTGTGAGGATATCGAGAGAGGACGGGCGCGGAAGATGGGAGACCGGGAATTCGACCGTGATTGCGGAGAGCTCCCCTTGATGGACGAAGATCGACTGGTTGACCTGCCGCCAGTCATGTCCGGGTACTCGAACGGACCTTGCTCAACCACCGGTGTACCAAGAAATGGCGCAGAGGGGCAAGTCCCAAACGTAAAACCCTCGCGCGGAAGCGCTATGCCCTCGTCGCCGGGAGACACGACGCCCAAAGAAGCAGCAGCAGCAGCAGCGCCGCCTTGAGGTGGGAACGCAAACGTGCTAAAGGCCGGCGGCGGCGGGACAGCGAGAGAAAGGTTGACAACACGCTTGGATGCTTGCCCGGCGGCGATATGCTCACGCAGCAAAGCGTCCTGCTCGCCTTCGCTATCGTCAACCGTCGCAGATTCCGTAACGACCATCTCGCCCGCAGCGCCGTCAAGTTCGTAGAGCGGGGTGAGAGGCGCGCCGCAGACGTTGGTCGTGGCTGACGAGACTGAGGATCGTGGCGATCCTGATGGGGAGAACATTGTTATTGGATCGAATTGGTCGCGGCACATAACGTTGAGAATAGATGGATTTGTTTTGGGAGAATTCACGTCCTTGTCCCCGGGCGTGAGAAGAACGGTAATAATTATTATAGGAATGCAAGGTGGCGGCCGCCTCGGTCAAAAAATGCCCTAGAATGGAGATTTCTCTTGGCCAATTTGTCCCTCAAAAAAGACCTTGCGTTCGGGTCCCGACCATAGAACATTTCGCAGATCCCAGCAGGAAGCTTTTTTTCCCTTGAAAATAAGGGCGGAAAACCCTTATCAGCCTTCAGCCGGTTGCCGTCCCCTTTTTTTATACAAATAAACCTGCCGTTCCTTTTTTTCGGCACGAAAATCGCATGCCCCTCATTTTTTTAGCCCAGGATATCAAGCACGCAAAATATCCGGGGCATGGGGATAAATAAGCTGGGGGGAATAATTAGACAATTGAGACGATTCACGCAAGTTGCGTCGTGCGTCTCTCGTCGAATTAAAAAGGAAATACGGATGCGACCAAAAACTCGTAGCTAACATGCATGCATGATCGATGCTCATCCGTTTACGTTGAAATTGCCAAGTCACCAGTCAGCCAAACAATCATCATCCAGGATGAATGGAAATCGGCGGGAGTCAGGGTCGTAACAGAAGCGGCGTGAAAAGGTCGCTTCATTTCAGATCTGGGGCCTGATAAACGATAGATAGATAACCACCAACTAGCCAGTAAAAGGATGTGCGCCCGTCGTTCCATGATGATCGACAAATGACAATGATCAAAGTCGCCTGCAGACAAACACATGCAGCATTCGGAATATGACATTGGTAGTGTATCTATAACTTGGTTTGCATGGCAAAGACCTGCAGTAACCGACCGCTCCATTGTCCGATTGTAGAAAAATCCAAGTATGGAAAGATTATCATCCGTCGGTGCACAGAAAGCGGCTCTTCACAACTGGAGGAATTGCATGCTGCTTCTACGTATTAGCCTTGGCTGTCCCCGCTGCCAACCAAACTACGTTCCCTTTTGTTTTTCTATTTCCATCTATAAACTGGTGATTGACCTGCGCACATCACCGCGGAATTGAATTTTTAATCTCGTCCACCTCCACCTCTACCGCCGTTCCCATGTCGTAAACGTCTTCATCATTCTGGAGGCATGTTCATATGTCCCTAAAATCAAAACCTCTGACCTCAAGCTAACATCCACCTCCCGCCAAAACGTCAATGAGAAAAAGAAACGGGGAGTAGTGACTGCATAAACGCAAGCAACCAGATAGAACTGTATGGCCCAACCACCAAGCATCGACCGAGCCTTTGGTCTTTCATCGGTTGTTTTTGTCTTATGTCGTCACCCCAAAACCGAAAAGGAACAAAAGATAAAGGATGGGAGTAATGGGAGATAGAGGAGATAGAAGGAGTTGATGGTTAGTAATGCATGCTATCATTTCAAGTCTTCAGATGATTTACCGTCTCGTCCTAGTATGTGAAACGGACGAAAGGTTTAAGCTGTCGCACAACAATAATGGCGTAAAAGCGGGGTTAACCTGCAAGAACCAGATGATGTTACATATGCTGTAAAGACGGTCATAGGGGAAGGTATACTGCTGATCGACTTGGATTCAAAAACAGACTTTATCAGCACAACTACTTCCCAGTAGCCGAGCGTCGTTTGCCTTCTAATATACTTGCAACAACTGCCTCCCGGGTCAATCTTTAGCCTTTTTAGGCTCGACATTAAACGTTACGCTATGCAAGGTGCACTAGCCGCCCTATCAACACAAATATTCTTGCACTTTTATTATAACAATTCAACTGTCAACTGACGACTGTTGTTTGTCAACTATCAACGATTAATAGCTATTGGTCGTCAACCATCAGCAAGTGTCAATCACCGCCCACCCTCCCACAACGCCGGATGCCCGACGGCCGACAGCCAATCTTTACTTGTTATCTGCCATGTCCGTCGTCCTATTTTTTTTTTATCCCAAATCTTGAATTCTGACCTATCAGCCACGGCACCCTGCTGTAAAATTGAATCCATCCCAAAACTTCCTTAGCCCTCGGCGCATCTCTGCCCTCAGCATTCAGCAAACAACCTTTATCAACATCTTTCTTTTCCCCCCAAGGGTCGCCCGATTTTCATCCCGTTTCTGAGATTGAGCTATTTTTCATTCGTTCCGTGCGATAAATTTGCTGTTGTGGGTTCAAGTACTGATTGACAGAAGATGAGCAGCAAAAGACATTTCATGAACTTCTTCTGGACTACCGTATTTAGACGTTATGCTAACGGCTATCAGCGGGAAGCGGTGAACTGGCTATTACTATACTTATCAGTCAGATGACCGCTCCTCGTCCCTTCTTGGGCCAATCAATTACGTCTAAAGCGACAATTATATGTGGGACGCAGCGGGTAGCAAGTGCTTTTACAGTCCTTAGCAGCTGACAGGGGATGTGGACAGCTGCAGGCAGAGACAGACGGGACGATTATAAGCTTATTATGGTCCAAGCCCTCGACTTTGGCTGCTTAGGCTTGATGAAACGGGGTATAGCTAGTTCAAGGTCCCAGGGGCATACAGACGGTATATTTGCATAGCTACAAATAATTTACCGTCGCGTTATTTATTTATGTAGCATAGATAGACGTGGGATTAGCACAGACTAGAATTCGTACTTCACTCTAATAACCCTGAAGACCGACGTTTTATCAGAAGAAGAACGAAGAAGCAATCCGGAAAAAAGCGGGGTTTTTGCTGGAATTTTTAGAGCAATAAAAAATGAAAAGAAAAAAAAAATGAGCTGGAACGCGCTAAAAACGATGCTAAAATAAATGAGCTTTTTTGCTTTTGCCGCCGGCAGCTTGCCTGCTCACTGCGACCCACAAATCTCCACTTCTACCATCCGGGGAAAAGGGTTCATCAAAAGTGGGGGATCGACGTTACCCCGAAAAATACAACAATACGTGTTCAACCTTTGTTCTGTGAGCAAAAGTCTGCTCTCTGGTGTTCAGTCCAATAAACTAGATTTCAGGAGGAATGTCAACATAGATGCACTTCTTTAGGAACCAGGACGTAGTGCCGCGAAGCGGATGAAGGTGTATGGAGACATACGCAAACCCAGTCCATGCCGCTTCTTGGTTATATTACTATCAAATACAAAGACTTCGTCTAATGCCATACAAGTACACGTTACAGCAAGTCACCGATAGCACATTCGTCGACATTAGGGTACGTCAAATCTATTTAGCAAAGGTTTCGAAGCAAGATAGCCAAACAAGGCTTGGAGCTTCGTGGGGCATGGGAAGACTCGTGCACTAAAGTTCAGTCACCCTCATCATATGGCAACTCTTTAAGGATCACCAATCAGTACTCAGCATCCTTACCAAGACTGCCTGATAAGTGACGCTTCCAACATCATGGGCACCGAGAGATACATGTAAAGGTCAAATGCCGGCATAACCGGGGTTGTGGAAGGCGAAAAAGACGGATGTCATAGAGAAGATGTCAAAACAAGTCTCAGTTACCTTGCAAGCTTCGAGATATAGACTGCCGGAACGGGTAGAGGTGTCTTTTTTGGAACGGCGGATACGGTTGCAGAAGTTGAAGGTCTGATATTTCCGTTGGGATTCCTAAATGTCAACCTATATCTAAACGAAGCTTCCAAGTAACGCCTATTTCTGAGCTCTTCAGCCCAATTCTGATAGCCGTCTGCTTCCAACCTCTTACCCTCTTTGGCTCATTTTGCCTGTCAATCTACCCTTGGAAGCGCCTTGAGAGTTCTTCACCGGTAGTATTTGTGTGTACCACATGTGCCATGATGCAGGACGGAGAAACCGGCTTATCTATATGCCTCGGCTTCTTGTCCTTTCTTCCTCTTCTGTTCCGCTCGCGTCTGCTACCCGAACGGCCACTCAAGCTTCCGCACGTAATCGGCGAACGGATAAAGGCCGGCAAATGAGGATGTGGAGCATTCAAGTCCGAAGAGGGTAGATGGGAGGAGGAAGATTGAGGAAGATCGTTTAATTGATGCAGTACAGCAGTGATTGGTAATTTGATTGGGATGAAGGGATCCGTGAGTTTGGGATCTGGCGGAATTACTGACAAGCATAAGGTCATGATCGGCACGAACGAAGGACGACCGATGACAACGGAAGGCCAAGAAAGACGTGAGTGGCGAAGACAAGACATCATACATTCCGAACCTCGCTTGTTGATATGCTCCGACCGGGTAACTATTAAAGGGAAACCGGGTTGCGACGGCGGTATTCCCTCATGCTTGCCAGTGAAGAGATCTTAGAAAAATATTTTGAAATCATTTTGTCTCGATGCGGTTGTTTTATTAATAGTTGATGCATTCCTTGGATTTCGGGGACAACAAGTTCGACACCGACGGAAGCTGGGAACTCGTTAAATGTGGCCAATAGAGTAAAGCAATTATCTATTTTTTATATCACATATTTATAAGCCTAACTCATGAGTTATTACGCCAACGCTTGGCCTGCTTTTCGCCGTTTGGGCCCTCTGATCTTCATCCAGGGATTGTCGAAAAAAGGGCAAAATCACCCCAACAAGTCCAGCCAACGTTGCACTTTCTACAAGTCCCTCCTCCTCAGACCATCCGTCGGAGACTGGCCAACCGTCCATGGTGCTTGCGACGAGCCAAAAAGTATTACAATAATAATCGGGATCAGGTTTGTAATCATGTAATATAATGTTTTTAGCATTTGCCCCTTTCAACAAGCTCTCCGTAGTTTAGTGTGGTTTAGAGCGTCAGACTGTAATTGGTTAACAATCTCACATCTGAAAGTCGTGCGTTCGACTCGCACCGGGGAGATATTTTTTGGGATTTTTGGTGCTTTTTTTTATTTTTCGTTCAAGCCGTCATTCTTGTTTTTTTTCTGCTTTAGATCATTATGCTTGTGTGCTTTTTACCATGCATAGCCTACATCAGAAAAAATATAGAGAGAACGTGTGATACCGTAGAGGCAAGCTAAGTTGCAGTTCCCAGTTGAGACGAATGATCCATAAATAATTATTTCTAAGGAAACGATACATCATCATTATTATTGGAACCATCATCATATTATCACTTTCTACAACGATGTACTATCTATCCATCGCGCCAGTGACTACTGAGCTGCCTAATACTTTTCAACAAACGGCTCAGACTAATTGTCCAGTGCATAAGGATCATCTACGTTAAACAGCTCGTGAATAATACGTAAAAAGTGGGTTACCAGATTACTCCTTCCAATTCTGTTAATGGAACAAGACGTAGGGAACACCTAATGAAGTGATATGGAGAAAACGTAACCATGTGGTTGAGTAATAAAGGGAAGCTACAGAGAGAGGGAAAAAAGTATTGAAAGGAGAACTAAATTGGATGAACTTATCATACACCATCCCCTTACGAAGTGAATTGTCCATCCCACCACCTGACATGCGACGTCATCGACAAGTCACAACTTGGCATCACAAAATGCCCCTCTTTCCTCCATTCTGCTGATCATCTCAAAGGGCACATATGTACTAGCCCAGCTAGTAATGTCCTTGCCCATACCCGCCGCCGGCACCATATTGGCCATACCCTTGCTGCCCATACGCGCTCTGAGCGTAGCCAGGTTGGTTACCATAGTATTGGTTACCGTTGTATCCGCCAACGAGGGATCCACCGGCCCCGCGGTATGCTGATTGGGCATCGTCTTCGTAGTATTCCATACCGGTCTACGATCGTAAGAGGGCCAATAGTCAGTTTGCAGTAGACGATTGGAAGAAGGGAATAGAAAGGACATACGGCAAGGAGGGGGTCTTTGACGTCCCATACAGCTTGCTTAGAGCCAACGGAGAACTCAAGATCTTCCTTGGTAATAGCTGGACAAGTAGTTATCAGAATGTATCTCGAACAATCGCGATGTGGCAGAGTGAAAACTCACAGTCCCAGTATTTGTAGACCATCATGACGGCGAAAAGGAAGGCGAGGGTAGAGAAGAAAACTGGTAGGATGTCAGTCCATAAAATGTGGGAGACGGTAGGGGATATTCAGGACATACCGCCATCGACGTAGTGCTTAACAGCGTCACAAATTGTTACTGAGAAGGTGACCAACAGAAGGACACCGGCGATATAGAAACCAGCCATGAAAACGAGATCACCAATAACCTACGCGTTTTATTTAGCTTTTTCTTCCCAGAGATTGGTCCTTCAATGTATGTAAACTTATTTTGACTTACCCATCGGTCATCCAAAGTCCTAACCACTAACAACATCTGCGAGATAAAATAGATCAAGACACACACACAAGGGAATACCAAGTACGTGATGAACAATCCCACAGTATTTGTCGGTGACATGGAAGAGGAGGTTCCCTTGAATGTAGCAACTGGGATACCAAAACAGACGGCACCGACGACAAGTGAGGAGATACGAAGGAACCATAGTGACATGGGTGTACCGTCTTCATGGAATTGAAACCCGACAAAACCGTTCAAAAGAAGACACCAATACAACGCGCCGACGCTACCCGCGTATATCGCCGCGAACCACTACAAGGTTACTCTTATCAGGCAAAAGGTCATTTTGTCGAAAGTGAAAGTGACTCACAGGGTAGACCTTGTTGGCGGTGGGGATGATGGCGGAATCTAGGAAGATGGCGAAGAGCTCGACCCAAATGTACATGTAGAAAAACAGGACAATTTCTTTTCGGCCAACAGCGGTATATTTGGAACGGACGTGAAGGAGCATGATGGTCGCCATGACCAACGCAGCAATGTGCAGGATGCATGTTGCTATCGGTATCTCTGGTTAGTACACTGAAACTAAACCTTCCGTAGTTGCCCATCCCGATCACTCACCCGGCTGGAAGATAATCTGACTACCCAGTTGGACGTTTCGGCTGTAACATGTCGGAGCCATCCCTTGCTGATCACCAAGCATGGGACAAACCACTAAAGCGGCATGTTCACATATATAATCAAAGGACCCAAACTTGAACGCCGCGTTATCCGACATGGTTGAAGTATACTTATTGGAGGGTATGTAGGATCAGATGGTGACTGGGTGAGGTTGGGGAGGGTTGGGGATTTGGTTGGCGCTCGCAAGAGGTGATGGATAGGGACGCGATTCGACGTGATCTCTGCGACGAAGGGAGATTTGAGCTGATTCGGGTATGGTATTGTGGTTGGACAGTTGGAGGATACGCGGTAATTTGCCGCCGCTAGTCCGTCTACCGTCTTTGAGGAGGGATTAAGACCGAAAGAATAGAGCAGGCGGAAAATGTATTTGATTCTATGAATAGTGAAAACACAAAGGGCAACAAGGGAAAGGCTGTTCAGAGGAAGAACTTACGTAATTCTAAAAAGTAAGAGAAAACAGTTTACGTAAACTGTTATTACGCCGCGTCACCGCTCGTAGGATTCATGGTCGTCCACAATAAGTGTGAAACAGCAATTTATATACGTACGATTCACAACTGTATTTATTGATCATGGCTGACGACAGCGTGCCCCTTCCCTACCCCAACCTCAAGGTTCCGACTTGGTATTATCAGGTGCAACATGTTGACTACAAGAAGGACGAAGCGGAGAAGTCTTTCTGGGAGGCTGTCGAGAAAGATGGTATGTCCCACGTGGACAGGACTTCGAGCTCTCTACATGAACAACCTGCTGATGACCCGAACTTCTACGCGTAGAAATGGCTCCATATCTCAAGAGCATAAACTCTGACAAGACGGAACTTATCCAGAAGCTGGAAGAAAAGAACAAGCAGCAGGTGGAGGAGTATGATCGTAAATTGAAAGATGCGGAAGAGAATGAAGGGGACAGTGAGATTTCGGAGTTGTTGAGGAATAAGGCGATGTATTTTGTTAGGATAGGGGATAAGGTGGGTTTGCGTTTGGTAGTTTGGTGGGGTTGAGTCGCTGATCGAGACGACTTGTATTGTAGGAGCGAGCGCTGCCGGCTTTGGAGATTGCGATTGAAAAGACGGCAGGATTGGGAGCAA
>NC_009187.1:967499-994999 GCF_000149385.1 Cryptococcus deneoformans B-3501A
ACGTATACATACCGCCTACACCCCCACCCAAACCTTCACTCAAGTCCTTCAAGAGCCCATTTCTGCCAGATGGTGTCATTCCTATTCGGGACTCGTCGAAGCTGGGTCAATCGATGGAGGACGAGCCGGTTACTACCCTGTGGGATGGCTATTCCACCAGGTATGTAGATGGTATAATGGATTTTACTCTTCCAGAAAAAGACTTCGATCGAGTGTGAGCTCCTGACTATTATACTTGCCAAAAGTATGTGAGCACAACCTGATCTTTATCGACGACAACCTTAGCCCTCCGGACGTCAGGGCATACTATGCTCTTGTGTACCGATGGTCACAAGGCGATTATGACCACCTGGGGTATTTTGATTTGCATCCATGCATTTTCCGTCCGATTACTGAGCAGGAAGTGAGAAAAGGAGCGGCGTATTTGGAAAGGGAGCGTTTAGCCAACCGAAGAGGGTAAGTACGAGTCATTGGGATCTCCTTTTGACAGATTGTTGCTCGTATTGATGACTTCTCATAGTCTTTTCATTGACCCAGAAATGTACCGAGACAAGACTGTCCCTGACTCGACCACAGTACATGTGTGGCAACATCTCGGCAACGATTGGAGAGAAGAGTTCCACCGAGCAGAAAGTTCTTTTGGCAAAGTCTACACTTTGGTTCCTTCCGGTACCCCTCCTTACGTGATCCCTCATATCATCAAAGTAGGAACCGCTGGGCACCATGTTGTTATCGATATTTGCTAACAAGGACCAATCCTTAGACCAACGTTCGAGCGCCGTTCTTCTCTTGGTCAACAGGATTTCCCCCCGAGCTTTTGCAGCTATATGTCGCCTGGGCATACCATGATTCCTACAATCCTTTCCTTTACCTTCTCTTGGAATCCGCCGGCGACAAATCAAGTTTCTCTGAGATGAATTTCATGGAACTTTTCGACGAGTTTCCGGAAGATGTTTTCGAGGAACTCTTATATCCCCTTTATCGAATCGATTTGATGCCGAACTTGATGCCGAACCATATAAGAACCATGTGGTTTGACCCTGATGAACAGTGGGATTCCGATGTAGAGAAAGATTCGATGGTGGAAAAAATAATAGACGAATATTACAAGGGTCGGGAAAGAAAAGAGAAGGAGGCAGAGGTGCTTAAGGACCAGGATGAGAACAAACCAGAGACGAAGGACAAGGAGGATATTTTGTAGGAGAGGAATACGAGGTCGGCAATGCGGATGCTGGAAACTGAATATTGTAATCAACGACGTCGTACTATGAACATACATATGTTTCTCCTCTTCTTAATCCCTTTTGTTTCCTTTCACTTGGCTGATGCGATTATGCTTTGGAAATTACTGTAGCTCGAGAGGCAGCAGAAGATGCAAAACACAAGCAAGCACAAGACAGAGGCGGAGCAAGTGCCACATTCGGGGTTGGTCGGAGATCTGGCCACGTGGATGGTTGTGGGTCGCGTTTGACTTCGTCGCAAAAGACGTAAACAAACAATTATCGGCGTTCGTCTATTCCTCAACCACACTTCTTCATCTCCCTATCTTCCAATGCTTATATAATCCTTGCCCAAATAAGATCCCCTCAAGGTTATCGGATGGCCTAGAAAGGCATACACTGCAAGTACTCTCGTATACAGCCCCTACGAACAGTATGTCATCGGCTTGGCAACCGCGGAATCAAGCTTACACCTGCACAGCACGCTTACAAACATGTCAACAACACCCAGTTCACCACATTCTCCCCCGTCTGCTCGGATCCGAATCCATCAATCACCCGTCTCTGCATCCATCTCCACTCGAAATTCCATTATCCATTCTTCAGCCAAAGGCTGGTCGCCTCTTCAAATCAACAAGGGCGATTATCGATCAGGCCTTTCTCTCTCCCCTTCCCCAGAGCCTAGTACTCAGTCAGGGCCTCGAAGAACGTCTAACTCTTTCAAAGTCGTTACTTCAAATAGTCTTGTCTCCAATTCACCATTCAAAAGCCCGCAAGCTGGAGGGAACGGGGAAAATGATCAAGTGATCCATGAGAGGCGAACTACGAGACGGTTGGGAGAGGTAGCGCCAAGCGCGAGAGGTGTTGGATCGACGCCAAAGACGGCGATTGGTCTTGGAATATCTGCTAAGAGGAGCGGAAGCCGATCACCCAGTGGGGGTGCGGCTGTCAACGGTCAACGTAAAGTCTCCGGTGAACGTCCACGAGTTGCTTTTCCTGTGTCGAATGGCGAACGTCGATCGTCTGGCGAGCGCGATGTTTCCGGGAGCAAGGAGAATGAGAGTCCAGATGTCAGATACGGCAAGAGGCTGCCAAGGGCTAGCATGGGTCTCAAGGGACTCGTTGAAGGGAGCTATGTCAGCAAGTCGCCTTTTAAAAAGTCACCTAGCGGCTTGTCCGCTGCTTCTGACAACCAGGCAGACGAAACTGCTTCTGCGGCTCCTGGAGCGGTTCCCGTCGAGATAGACGATGTCTTTTCGTCGCCTTCTCCAAGGAGAGTTTCAGGTGGCAAACAACGTCGCGCTTCCCCTGGTACTCTCGGTTCCATGGCTCACCGATCGCCCTCATCTTCCTCTCCTCGCTCCGTGGCTTCAAATGTCTTCCTCGCGCCCCCATCTAATGGACCTTCTCCTCTTCGCGAGCAGCTTTCTGCATCTTACCCTGTCGATTTTGAGCCCATGCCTACTCCTACAGCGCACAAGTCTGCCTTGACACCTTCTCGTCGTTTGCGCGGGCCTCGTCGTGCATCTCAAGGCTACGACAGTCCTTCGAAGAAGACGGTCACATTCCAACCTACCCCCGACGTCAAGGAGTATGAAATTCTTAGCGCTGAACCTAGTGCCGATGGAAGTTTCGACGTAGAGATGGAGGATGAGGCGGATTGGGAGGATGAGCGCCAGAATAGCTTGGATGATCTACTCATTGAGGGGGAGAACATGTCTCCAAATGAAGAAATCGAACAAGAGTCGCATGACGATCATGGCGCCCAGCATAACGAGTCTACCACTGCCGACTTTATGGACACACTTGTGCAAGAAGGTCTGTTTTCTCCTCCCGAGATGGACTCCAGCATTCCAAGATCAAGCGGCGTTTGAAATTCCTCTCGAGACCTCTTTCACCGAGGCTGAGAATGAGTCTGATAAACCGTACTTAGCTACACCAAGTCTTGGTGACTCGGTTCATGCCTCGCCACTGTTTGAGAACCACGACGTCTTTAGCGAGACTGATTCAGCTGGAATTCCTTTTGGCCGCACGCACCATGCTGAGCGAGCTGCCGAGGCGCACAAGACGGCTTTACATATTCCTATTGAGCAACCTAGCCTCCCGCACGCTCAAGAGCATCGTATGCTTTTCAATGCCAATGCAGCTCAGCCATCAATCCTTCCTCCCATCACCCCTACCTCTCCTTCATTCTATCATGACTATAACGATCCTTTCGCGTCAGTTACACCTTCCCTACCCTCTCGCGCCCCGGAACCAAAGCGTCAGCAAGGGCCAGAACCTCACGCACACCAATCTGGTCCCTTGCCTGATCCATTTATCACTCTCCAAACGGCAACCAAAACCATTCTGCCTTCTTCCGAAGAATCTAAGAACCGAGAAGAGGACGGTGTGCCATTGGGAAGGACAAGTCATAAAGATAGAGTTCTGGCTGCAAGGATGTTGGCAACTAGAGAACTGGGTTTGGGTATGCCTGGCAGGCCGAACAGATCTCTCCCGACTTCGTCCGCTCCCACTTCTCCTTTGCCAGAGTCTGAGCCAGTGTTTGAATGGAGAGAAGAAGAAGTGGTAGAAGAGAAGCCCATCAGGAAGTTGCCAAAGGTTCCTCCTCCTGCGCCGATGCCTGTTGAAGTGCCGAGTCCTGTGATGAGCCCTCAGAAAGAGACTGAAGTGAGTTTTTTGGAAGACCGTAACTGGTTGTAGTCGCTAACAATATGAAGGAGGGCAAATTGGCTGTTGGTGGATTCAGTCTGCCAGATATTGATAAGACCTCCCCCTTCTTCAACTCTGCGTCCACTTTTGAACAGGCTGTTCAGCCTGTCGAAGAACGAGCCACATCATCATCTGTCTCTGGTAGTGACTCCAAATCCGAGTCTCTAGCTGACGACGTTGACCGTCCTCTCACACCGCCTACTCTTCCTTCCGCTCTTGAAGCGACCAAACCAGAAAGCCCGCACAGGTTGCCAGAGCTCAACTTCAACTTTGAAACCATCAACTTTGACTCTGCTGATGATAAAGGCGAAAAGGTTGTCAAATCTGAATCCATTCCCTTGAGATTGAGCTCTGTCGAGCAGAAGAAGGTGACGACGCCTATTGAAGTGGAAAGAGCGACCAAAGAAGACATTCCGAAGATCACCTCGAACTCTGCAAGCGACTTTTCACCTTCTCCCTTGAAATCCCATTCTCAAGAAAAGAAGACGACGCATGATTCGACCACAAATCGTATTCGTCAACGCATTTCACGCGAAATGATTCGCGAGACGATTCAACAGCGTATTGCTGATGGCAGCCTTAGCCGCCGCCCAGCTAGTATGGACATGGATAGCTTGTCAAAAAGCTTTTCAAGGACGAGTCTGAATGATTTCGAAATGAAGAGAAATAGGAGAGTGTCAATGGATAAGGACCTGCCGTCACCACCTGCAGAGTCGCCTGCTATGGTTTCGAGTGCACCCTCGACTCCTAGCAAGCCCAGACCCAAGTCTGAAATTCTCGGCCGCGTTACTTGTCGTCAATCTCAATCCCATTCTGCCGAACGACCCGGTATGCGACCCCGAAGCCAGACCCAGTCCGCCCATGAGGTTTTCAAGCAGTCTGAACATGAAGGTGGTGAAGCCAAATCTGCTTTGGACAAGATTGTTGCTCTTGTGCGGCGGGATGCTGGTGAAAACAAGGAGGGAGAAGAGAAGATGGAGAGAGATGTAAGTGGGACAATTGCTGCTGCGATGTCTCGTGTACCCACGCCCGGAAAGGACATAGACAAGCCTGCTGGTATCTTGAAAAATCCCAATGGATTACTTGACGTAAACTCCAAGGCAGAGGAGTCTGAACTTGGTCCTGGATCGCCGGTATCCAAAAGACGAGTTAGCAACAATGTCCGTCCGATTTCGGAAACGTCTATCTCCCCTCGGTCCAGCTTAAGCGGTACACAATCCTCGAAAGACGGACCTACGGCACGAGAGCAAGCAATCATTGCCAAACGTCGCCAGGATAGGGATCGCCAGGTTAGCATAGCGAGTGCGGTCAGCGCAATTAGTGCAAGCTCCAGAAAGAGTAGGAGAAGTCTGAGTACGGGAGATGTCAATGCGGAAATCAGTCAGGCGAAGAGCCATAGGCATACCATGATGGGCCCTCCTAATGCTGGGAACAATGGGACTCCATCAGGAGTAGCAGCGAGGAGGGGTACCAGAGGGAACCCGAGGCTAACGTTAGGGATTGATGACGAAGAGAGGTCGATCCTTGATGCCTTCAGAGAAGAGGTTGACAATATTGGATCAGAGGTGAGGATTACTGTCTAGTATTTTGATGAGATTACTGACCAAAAACAAAGCGAGGGTACAAGGTTCGAGAGCGACCTGTTGTACGGGCTTCGTACAACGGCAAGGTACCGCATAGTAATGCCGGTAACCTTGAAGTTGGTAAAGCCTGGAAAGCCCTCAGACGACCATCCGATCTTGTGAGTTGGCTTTTTCCGGAGATAGAGTGCGGTTCTGTGAGCTGACTCAATGTAACAGCACGAGCACGCGGCAGCTATCAAGGCAATGCGAGAGCATGAAGCCGATCTGGGAAAGGCAACCGGTACCATCTTTGTCAAAGTACTTGGTATTGAGGGTGTCCAGTTTCCCATCCCGCAAGAACAAACGCACTTTTGTATTACTCTGGATAATGGGATTGACTACATTAAGACGCCTTATTCCGTGCTGAAAGAAGGTGCGAGGGTGAATCAAGAGTTCAGTTTGTGCGTTTTCATTTCATAATCGGCTGTTATCAGGCGAGAATGTCTACTGATGAGGTATAGAGTGGAACACCCCAACTTTGAGTTTTCCCTTTCCATCGATATCCGTCGCGATCCTCACATCCTGAAGCTCATCCATGAGAAAAACAACCCACCACGGCCGACTGTTACGGCTTCACCGGCCAAACACCATGGTGGTCACTTACGTGCGCTTTTCGGATCTCCTCGTAAACCCAAAGGTCCTGTACCGAAAGGCGCTGTGCCCAAGAAAGACGTGAGACCCGCCATTCCGGCTTCTACGCCCACAGTCGCGAAAAAAGAGACCATTGCCAACTATCTTCTCGACTCAACAAATGGCACGATTGCAAAGACGCATATCCAGTTCAAGACTATTGCCAAGAATTGTGAAGCCCGCGTGCTTGAGATTCGTTACCCGATGTTTGCAATGTTTAAGGGCGATGCTAGTAATGTTGGCTCATTAGGAGCAAGTGGATCAGGTAGCAGCAAAGAAGGTGAAAGTGCGAGGAAAGCATTAGCAAAGATTACGTTGCAAGTGTTCAGGTTGCCACCTATTCCTGGTCTGAACGCGGACGAGTTGCCACAGTGTATTGATGACTGTCTGAGAGGTTTGAGGCACCATGCTTGGCATGAGCATGACTACTACGATGGAGTGTTGACCCAAGATGGTGGGGATTTGAACGTGAGTCAAGAAAACAATCAAGATCCAATGAGCGAAACTGGAAGAGCTGACTGTTTTGCCTTTGAAGAACCCTAAAAGACGTTTATTCAAGATCATCGGTGGTAACCTCGTAGCAATCAACGAAGTTACCAAGAAAAAAGTAGCCATGATTGACCTCCGTCAAGCAATATCCATCATAGATCTCAACGAGGATCAGCCGGGTACGCCGAAGTCAAAGATGACAATGCGCCCGAGGGATTCGGATGAAGGTTTTGGTCAGAGACCAAGGAGCTTCATGATTGAATTTAAAGATGGGGAAGGGATCACGTTTATGGCTGATACGGATACTGCCAAGGCGGGATGGTGAGTTTTCCTTCACATTTTACCTGCTATTTGTTCCATTTCACGAATACTGATGGATAATGCATACAGGATGGAAGTGCTTCAAGGTCTTGTGGGCAAGATCCCTTCAAATCCGCTTTGGGCAGAGCTTCTTACTTTGCGTATGCGCGAAAAGGCTGCAAAGCGGTCAGCGTCCAGCGGTAGTCTGGCAAAAGAGGGGAGAAAGGTATCTGTTAAGCGTCCCTCTGCGGCTGGGAAACGTTAGCTGAATGGATAAAGTGCGAGTGAGACGTGGAGGGAACAGTCGAAGGGTCCTAAATGGACGATTGTTGGATCTTCTTTTTTGTGTACATATATTTTCGATTTCCTAATTCTATATCGACCTCCTCGAAATTGTCTTTTTCTCTCTATTCTCCTTCATATCCCACCCGTGCTTGATATCTTTTCTGAGTGTCTAGTAGTGCTTGTTCAGATGTTGTGTATAGGGATTGACCGTTCTTCTTGCGATGGATGCAAATGCGTGGCTATAGTAGTGGTGGCACCAAGGGGTCGCTCGATTGGTGTGAAATGAGACGAAGATACAGAGACATGGAACACAAGTCCACACCTCATGTGCATGTTAACGACACGCTTTATGATGGAGGATGGTACCAAGGCCTCGTGGAGGACATGGCAGGTGTATGCATGCTCGGCACTTTGCGAATGAGTAAAAGGAGAGCATGAAAAAGCATTTACTGGTACATCATCACTTTCGCCGTCGTCATCATCAACAACGTCGCCGCTGTTCGTCGTTCGTTGCACGCAGTAAACATCCATCCGTCCATTTATTTATACATCTATCTGCTTCTTCACCGTCCATCATCTACAGCATCCAACATCGTCCATGCGATGCCGTTACCAGTACACCCACACCTACATCCGGGGTACTATTCCCCTTCATCGTCCTCTTCACCTCTTGAATCCAACTCATTCCCCGTAGTCGGTCCGGATCAAGATGATATAACCACCGGCGACGATGAGGACAACATGTTTAGAGATATGAGCTTTGACGAGATCCTTGAAGATCTTAACGCCAGGTTCTTAATAAATCTTCCAAAAGAGGAGATGAACTTGTTGAGAGTGTACTGGCAAGCTGAACAGGCGTGAGTTTTCGCTTTTCCCTTTCCCTGCGGTTCTGTCGCTGGATGCAGTGATGGGTTGCGCGCTGAAAACAACCACGCAGCCATTGGTTCTATGAAGATTATCTTCGTCCACTGAACCCCTCTCTCCCCTCTCTTTCCCAACGGCAATTCACCCGGTTAATCATCGAGTCATCACCGCTGTATAGCCGACTCGTATCTGGGAGTGCTGTGGATTATGAGAGTGTTTGGGACGAATACAAGTCGTACAAGCGGATGGTCCCTTGTTGCGGAGGTATACTTTTGAATAAAGAGGGTGACAAGGTGTTGCTAGTGAGAGGGTGGAAGTCAAATGCGGGATGGAGTTTCCCTAGGGGCAAGATCAATCTGGCTGAGAGTGAGGAAGCTTGCGCTGTCCGAGAGGTGAGTAGGGTGGTTGGGTGTTGCAATGTAACGCGCTGCGGAAGTGCTGACAAGGATTTGCTAGGTGGAAGAGGAGACGGGTTTTGATTTGACGGGGATGGTCAACCCTGATGACAAGATCAAAACATATATCAACGCTCAAGAGGTTACCATGTTCATTGTCCCAGGCATCGATGAGGCTACAGAGTTTGAAACGCAGACGAGACACGAGATTGGAGTTCGTTCTTGTCACAAACCGGACTGCGGGTATGCTGACAAGCAATTTAGGCGATTGAGTGGGTCGCCCTTCAAGACCTCCCTACGTGGTCTGGAAATAAGAGAGGTCCCAGAAAGACAGCAAAAGCCAAAAGATTTTACAATGTAACCCCCTTTGTCAAGTGAGCCTTGTCGATGACCCCGGGATATAAGGCTCTGCTGACGCACTGTAGTCCTCTCAAATCATGGATGAAAGAGCACGGAATGGACCCTTATCCCAAAGCACGTCAATCGAAGCCTACAGGTAAAAACTCCTCCGTTTTCCACCGGGACATCCAGCCTTTCCAATTTGACGCCTTTACCGGCTCTCCATCCAACTCGCCGGTCCCTCACGCCCCTTCTCCTTCACATTTTCCTTCCCGTGGATCCTCAGCGTTGGACCAGCTTTTCACAAAGTTCATACATAAGCAAGAAGAAGAAATTATGGCACCTTCTCGAGCGGCGGTATTGGGTAGCGATAACAACGCCGGTTTGGAGAGATTGTTTGGCGGACTTAACGTTTTGCAAGAGGAAGAAGATGCATTGCGTTTGCGCCAGAGGCAACAGACAGAGGAAGAGATGAGGAAGAAGGAGGATGATGCGCTCGCGAGATTGTTGGGTGGGGTAGGAGGGGCAACTCCGCAGAAGGAGGCTCCTCAGCCTCAGCCTCAGCCCCAGCCTCAGGGAAAGACTTTGAAGCAAACCAATTTGTTGGCGATGCTAAATCAGAAACCTAGCGAAGCGCGTCCTGCTGCAAAAACGCAACCATCAACCCAAACTCAAACTCAGGCCCAACCCCAACCCCATCACGACAGACTTCTTTCCGTAATTTCCCCTCAAGCACCCCCTTCTTCTCTTCGAAGAAACGTCGCTGCTTTATCTGGGACTGGCAATATGGCTGGAATCAGAGCCTCTGACGCTGGTGTCGTCATTACCACCTCTCAACCGAGCACACCGTCCGCTAACAGGTTAGAAAGCGAGAGCGGAGAGACAGAGAGGCAAGCAAGGGCAAGGGCGCTGTTGGATATGACAATTGCAGGGATAGGAGGCAGTCCGGCAACAGAAACAGGTTCGGCGCCAACGACAGCGGCGACGATGGCAACGGCGAGGACTGATGGTGAACAAGGTAAACAATTAGTCTCACCTCCACTGGGGTCAATGCAAACGCAAAGCACCATCCCACCACAGTCTCTGCCACCTAACCTCGCACGTCATCCTTACGCACCCTATCCATCTCAGTCATCTTACCCATCTCATGGGCCGCTCTTGTCCCACCCAGCCCCTCCGGCTCCTCCGGCTCATCCGTCCCTTCCACCCCATCCGGGACACGGGCATGCAAATATGAACATGAACATGAATACCAATGCGACCCAAGCCCGACCACCTATCATCGCCCCACCGCCCATGTCGATGCCTATGCCAATGCCGATGAGCCAATCTTACCGTCCCGCTGCCCATGTTCCTCACCCCCACCTTACTTCTCCGCAGAATATGCATGGGATGTACATCAACCTAGGCGCCCCTCATGCACAGGGATTAGCTCAAGTTCCGGGCCAAGGACAAGGACAACAAGGACAAGGGTACTATCAGACGTTCCCGGGGGGCTCACCGCCACACACGCAGATTGGTTCCCAACCCATATCGGTAAACATGCCAGGACCAGGACCAGGACCAGCGGTAGGCTATTACAACAGTCCGCCCGTGCCCCAGGGTCAAGGAATGTTGCCTCATCAGGTGAATGTGAATGTGAATGGGCAACAGCAGCATCAGCATCAACATCCGCTCCCCATGCCGCCTATACATAATCAAGGGTTACCTCCCCAGTTGGGTCAGGTGGGTCAGTATAATCGCGTTGGACAAATTGGGCAGAGTGGGCAGAATGGGCAGAGGACGTTGCCTACAAAGTCATCATTCGCGGGGGTTCAGACGCAGGGGCAGGCGGCGAATGTGTACCACCCTATACCCCGCCCGCCTATGGGAGCTGCAGGGTTGTTGGCGATGCTCAATGGGGATAGGCAAAGTAAATGATAGGACAGAAGAGTTGAGATGGACGTGGATTAGAAGGACAGAGATGGTCGTGGATCTGCAAGGTTGAAGGGACGAATGTGGTTAGTAAATGTCTCCAGTGATATGCTTTGTGGCCTCTTTTTGGATGCTGTATAGTATGGCAATGAAGAAGAGTATGACGGTAGGGAAATGGCGTGTACTTCTTAATGACCGTGCATCGAACCCGGCCAGAGGAAGCGAGACGGTATGAGCATAAGATTCACATTCAGGACTGCTTCTTCCCTATTATCTAAAGTATATAGAAAAATGTGGATTGCATACGGTAGATGAACGCGTGGTAACGCAACTGCCATGCTTAAAGTCACCTTTTCACTTTGATTATCTAATTCTTCGAAAACACATGAATAATGAGCGTTATTATAATTGTCCAAAAAAATGACTTGTTTGAGTGGGACGTGGGTGGGGCCAGGTCCTTCGTACTAAATGGTCTCCTGTGTTCGAGGCGCCAAAGCGAATTTCCAGAATGACGGTCGGCTCAATCCAGGAGAAGTCTTTGATCCTTCAGAGGTCGGTTGGAAACTTTGCGAGCCCTTGGAAGTGGTCGGGCCTACCGGAGTAAGGGATCCTTCCTGCTTTCCGTCCTGGTCACTAGTTGAAATGTTGGTCGAAGAAGGTGTCGCAATGCGTTGTTGTTGAGAGTGAGGGTGTCTTTTTGTTTCAGGAAGTAAAGCAGCTGAATGTGAGGGCGGTGATTTGATTGAGGCAGTGGTCGAAAAAGAAAGATGATCATAATCCGTGCGAAGGTGGAAGAGTTCTTGTTCGAGACCGGAACGTTGTTCGCGTAGTTGAGCGACTTCAACCTAGAGCTTTCAGGATGAGAATTTTGACTAATTCAACCGGATACAACTTTTGAAAGACCTACGAGACAGTTCTTGAACATCCTCACAGCTTCATTGTACCCTTCAATCTTCTTTTCCATAATTTTTACCTTGACCTTCATCTTTTCCTTCTCCAATAGCTCCTTGTCGTCCCTTCTCCTCAATTCAAGCTTTGCCATCTCCCCCTTGATCCGCTTTTCCTCCATTTCCGACCTCGCCCTATCGTTCTCTTCCCTTGTCATTTGTGACCGACGACGAGCCTCGTCCAGGTCCTCCATTACCCTTCCGAACATGGCCTGCATAGCCGCCACGCTCTCTTCAGCCCGTTCTCGATGGGTTTCTGCCATTTCTGCACGATGCTGCCACTGTCCCTGTCGGTCTCTCGTAATCTCAAGCTCAGTTCGCAACTGACACACTTCATTAATTAGGTAATCTACGCCTGCTGATCTTCTGTGGTTGTATTTCGCACCTCGAGATGTAGGCGGACTTGAAAGGCTGCTGTTTATGTAGCGCAGTAGACGTGAATTGACGTTGGGCGATTCAATGGTGATTTTTAGGCCTTGCTTGCGCGATGGAGAGTTTATTGGGGAAGGGCTGGGAGAGCATGGGTCTTGGGAGTACGAGGATTTTGGCGAGTGTAGGAAAGCAGAAAGCTCTGCTCTTTGGCTTTCGACGATATCCTCTGAAACCGCCAATTGCGTCTTCCAGAGACACTCGTCATCAGCCTTTATTCCCTCGCGTTGTGTCACACTTTGAAATAAGAAGACGAAATACTCACTTTGAGTCTTGCGTTCTCCCGCCTCAAAGCAACTATTTCCTTCGCAACGCCATGATCCACGTTTGGCAAGTGACCCCCAGGGTTCAAGGCCTCTACAAACGTCTTTTCACCTTTTAGATCATCGGCTGTAAGGAACCCTCGCTGAAACGCCCGAGCAAAAAGGGCCCTATACATCAAGCTTTCCTCCATTGTTAAAAGGGCTTCAGGAGCACCACCACTACTGCCGTCACCTGTGCTGGAAGTCTTAGCCATGGTGTGAGCTGTATGGCTGTGGAATTGATGGTCCATCGGGGTGAGAAGTATCTCCCCCCCAGAAGATTCAGACATGGAAGGTGATATCACCGGCGGAAATGCGGAGGAATTCTCGTTGAGCGGCTGTTTGAGCTGATTGAGCGGCAACAGAGAAGGAATGGATGTCATCCTCATCCCTGTAGTGGTATTGGTAGCGGTCGGGGCGGCGGTGATAGCGGTTACATTTGAAGCCTGGGCCAAAGCTTCATCGTAAGGACGACCAATGCCTAGGTCGACCATCAACGCCGACTGTCTTGGGTTATCAGTCTTCGAGATCGGCTCAAAGTTGGATGAAAGCCTTTCCCCTGAATTCTTTTCGCTTTCCACCGACAAGAAAGGTCCTCCCGAAGAAGGATAAAGAGAAGGATGAGAAGAAAGGGGAGCACCAATCACGGCAGAGGAACTGATAGCTGAAAGTGCTGGTGAAGCAGGTTCGGTGGGGTGGATAGAGACGTCGTACCACGGTGTAGTGCTATTCGAATGGGTGGAAGAGACTATAGCTTGAGGGTTGTCCGTCTTGTTACTAGTATTAGTTGACCGCAAAGAACTGTTGAAGGAAGATGTAACCCCCCCGGCAGCGAAGTGTGGATATGAATTTCCGCGGTACGCCTGGTCATCAACCATCTCCACAGAAATCACAGGCATTTCCCGCCTATGCTGCGAATCAGGCATCGCACGAACCTCCGGCGCTTGGTGCATATTCTCCATCAAAGATACTCCTCGGGTAAGACTTGCCGTCTCGATACCAAGCCCACCAGAAATGGACAGACTTCGATTGGTAGGATTCTGAGCCGAAAGAAGAGATGGGGACGTCGAGCCATACCCGGCACAAGGTTCAGATACGGGGTTCGCCGTGGAAATATGGGTATGGGTCTGTGAATATGTATCGATTGAGCTAGGCGGCGAAGGGGTTGATTTTTCCGATTTCATCACCCGCTCGTATACCGGATTTTGTACTTGTGCATGACCTTCGTCTACGGGTGCGATAAACATACATCCAAAGTCAGGATCAGTAAAAATCTAACACGAAAGGATGTGTAGAAAAGAAAAAGGGGCAAACTGTACCCGTACTTACGACGAGTGCTCACTTCGCTAGCTGTTTCTAGTGGGGTTGGTACAGCGGTAGGGAAAGCTATAGGCGATGTAGCTTATGAAGCCGATAACAATGTACAGTTGTTAGCGTTCGAATCGAATCTCGGATTCTGATCGGGAGCGTAAAACATTGTGCCTTACGCTTATAATTTGCTTGAGCAGCCAACATTTGATCAAGCATCGAATCGACCGCTATACTCAGAAGGGGAAGGGGAAAACGGAATTTTCCATCAGCATCTGTCTCAATATGACCATGACAGATGGTGGGTGGCGAAACGTACATTGGTTAGCAATATCAGAAATCAGCACGGAAGGTATTGGAAACCTTAACGATTCTGCCACGAAACCCATCAGCTTTATTTCTCCAGAAAAAAACAAATAAACAAATAAAAAAACCAAAAAAACGAGAGATAGAGCAACCTGAGAAAAAAAAGAAAAAAGGGTGTACATACCAGCAGACGTAATAGCACCTCCAATTCTGTTCCTCTTCGCATCCCTGCTACCGCGCGAAACACCAGAAACTGGCGGAGTCGGTGGGACATGATGAAAACGAACCTGTCGAGGAACGTCCTGCGCCATCTTAGCCTTGCTTTTCTTCTTTCCCGTTATTTCCGAGTTCGAATTCAGAGTGTGATTTGCCTCTTTTCTGCCGAACTTGAGTATCCCTTGTTTCGGTGATTTCATTTTTTCCTGTGACTTTGGTGCTGGCTTGATCTTTTCCTTTGTAGTCTTCTTCCATCTGGGATTGTCCTTAAATCCGTCTGGAGCTTTGGATGATAATTCTTTGGTATCTTTACCCTTATACTTGGTCCTACCGTTGTTCTTGACCTGGTCCTTCAGTTTCGCCTCAGCCTCCTCCCTCCGCAAAGCATTCTCACTCACCCTTATATTCGTTGTTGAATGAAGAGAAGGCATGGATACCGATTTTGCTACCATCTTAAAGATACTGTTTTTGGTTGGAGATTTGGGTAAAGACTTTCCCGGTATGGAAGAGCGTTGTGGCTGTCGTCGGGGTCGAGTGGAAGGTAGAGGTTGAGAGGGAGGGTGAAGAGGAAGGGGAAGCAAACGGGGAGGCGACTTGGGTGGGACAGGTGGAGGAGAAGGGGATTTGGGAGGCACGAATGGAGGAGAAGGGGTGCCATGCTTGATGATTCCTACGGGTTTCTCCCTTATCCCATTATCTGTATGCCCTTGATTATCCTCGTTAACGTTGTTGCCCGAGTCGGCAAGACTGACTGAACGGTTGAAAGAGAGGGGAGAGACAGAGAAAGGATGGGAGATGGAAGATGCAGAGAGTCTTCTCGTCTTGAAAGGTGCCTTGACGTCTTTGAGAGACATCTTGCTAGGAGAATGGAACCGTGAGGGCATGATAAGCGCGCTGTTGAGCGTGTTTGCTGGGCGTAATATATTTCTGTGGCGAGCGTGAGTGAGCGAGGAGAGGGTAGTGAAGATGGATGGAATAGAAGAAATCGCTGGCCAGAAGACGCTATAGTCCGCGCACTGTAGAAAAGGGGAAAAGGAGAAAAGGAGAAGTAAAGTCAATGAGTGAAAAGGCAACAGGAACGATGAAAAGATGAGCAATGGGGACAAACAGCTTTTAGAATAGGTTGAGAGGTGGAGAAATAGAACAAGAAAAGAGTAGAACAAACAACCAACGAGAAGTAACCTCAGAGCTCCTGGCTCGTATGCTGTTTTCTCACCGACCTTTTTCCACCTCCCTGGTCTCCCTACGCACGCAGTTGTCATCACGGTAAAAGGTGTCAACAGGGCCAATAGCTCCGTTTCATCTTCGTTTGAGAAATCACACCATGATGGCATGAACAGACCACCAGAAACTGATAGTTTTTGTTTCCACGTGTTGAGCAACGAATCGGACCCAGTGAGTAAGAAGAGCCGATGAAGGGCCGCCCCCTATTCTTGCGCGTGAACAAGCTGTCAAAAGGTAATGGCTTTGTAGGTGTGCAATGCGTCGGGTATTTTTAGTGCTAGTATGTGAGTAAACTAAACGTGTCACTTGCATGGATACTCGATGTGTCGGAAAGTACCCAAAGTTCTGCGACATGATGAAGCTGCCTTTTACACCAGGCGCTGGACGACTAGCGATTCAAGTCTATACCGAGCAATCCGATGGGTGAAAGATCTTTTTAAAGGCGTGGGAAGTGTATAAGGTCGAGATATCGATGCTGTCTTGGTGAGAAACCGCATGGTTTAAGATGTAATGAGGTTGGAAGCCCAAGTTCGTTGGAAGTGTTCCATGTTGTCGTGGTTGACTGAGTCGGGTGGACCGTGGGAAATGGGTTTGTGGAGGAGTCGTATTACGTCATAGGAGCTTCTCATACACTCAACTCCGCCGGAGCGGTTTTATACTACGCTGGGAAGAGCTCACGAACGTTAGTCACTCGATCCCAATTGCTGGACCGCATTCAACCCTCCCTAGTCCATCACTACACCATGCCAGAACAAACCACCGTCTCTCCCTGCTGCATCACAGGCCGTACGTCCCTGGCACTACTTACCTTTCTCCCACTCGCCAGGCTCCACGACACCGCTAACCTGGTTGAGACAGATATCCACTCCGGAAACCCCCTCGGCTCCATCTCCATCCAGCACGGCCTCCGCACTTACGTCTCTCTCCCTTCCTCCGCTGAGAAAGGCAAAGCTGAAGGGCAAGTGGGCCAGAAACAAGACACAATCATCTTGATTTCTGATATCTTTGGGATCGACCTCGTCAACTCCAAGCTCGTCGCCGACGAATGGGCTGGGCAGGGGTACAAGGTCCTCTTGCCTGATTTCTTTGAGGGTGATCCTATCCCCGAGTCTCTTCTTCAGGTAAATTCCCTTCTCTCCTCCCCTGTCCCTTCCCTTTTACTTGCTGCTTGTGATAATGTTACTGACCATGTGATGGTGATGCGTCAATCTCATATCGAATAGTCGATCGTACCGAACCTGAGGCACCAAGCCGAAGCTACAGCACTCACCAAGGCCGCCGATACCGCCAAAGCGGCTGCTGCCCTTGGTCCTTGGCTTGTCAAGCACCGCGAGGCTGGTAAGTTTCCAAAACAACCCCCCAACATCCTTCTCCTTGCCCCACCTATGATTGCATCGCCTGTTATGGATATTATGCTAACCAACAAGCAAACTGACTGGCGGGATAAACAGTCACCCGGCCGCTTGTGGAGAAATACGTCCAATCCGTGCGCTCCGACACCTCCACGGGCAAGATCGCCGCCGTCGGTTATTGCTTTGGTGCGCGCTACGCCCTCCTCCTCGCCCAACCCCAGTCTGGCGCCAAGTCCAGCGTAGACGTCGTGGTAGCCAACCACCCTTCCTTCCTCGTCCTCGATGACGTCAAAGACATCAACTCCACCCCTTGCATCATCCTCAAAGGGGATAAAGATGATATCATGAGTGAAGATGATTTGGATAAGGTGGAAGAAATTATGAAGCAAAATTTGGGTGAGAAATTGGTAGTCAAGAGATTCCCTGGGGCCGTCCATGGGTTTACGATAAGAGGTGATATGGAGGATGGACAGGAAAAGTCGCAAAAAGAGCAGGCGAACAAGGATTCGTTTGCTTTCGTTGCAAGGTACTTTAAAAGCTAGTCGACATAAATAATTGGCCAAAAAGAAATTGGGGAAAGAACACTATGAATCTAATTTAGTTGCATACCCACAAATAGAGTCGACTTTCCATGAACGGCATACGGTATAATCCCTTGCAAAAATTACACACAATACACACACATAACTAACGATTTCCCTGTCTTTTAAATCTTGACCTCCTCAACGCCCTTGGTCACGTCCTCCTCATCTTTGTCCTCTACCAAATCGTTCCTAATCGCACCCGCAGCCGCAGCAAAAGAGAATTGCGGCCTTGTAGTGTAATCTTTCTTGGGCTTGTTCTCCGAAACGGCTCCGGTTTGGGCTGATTTACGAGAGGGTTGGACTTGCTCGAAACCTTGTTCGTCCTTCTTGCTCTTGTCCGCAGAACCTTTTCGGCCCGCACCGGTGTTGGTGGTAGTGGTGGTGGTGGCGGCGGTGGGCTTACCGGCAACCTTGTCCTGCGCGGCTTTGATAGACCTCAACTTTTCTTCCCTCCATCCCAACTTTTCACCCTCAGCGGGTTTGTCACCGGCAGCAACTTTTTGCTTCTCCGCCTCTTCCCTTGCCTTCCTCCTCTCCTCTTCACGCTGAGCGAGCTTCTCCTCTGCGGCCTTTTCCCTAGCAGCGGAATCGATGGGCTTGGCAGCGCCAAAGATACCAGAAGTAGGGGTACCAGCGATGGCAGGGGCGGTGGCAGAGGGGGAGCCAGCAGTTCGGGGTTTGAGGTTAAGTTTTCTCCTCTCTTGAGGCGCGCCAGAAGAAGGGGTAGAGTCGGCAGAACTTTGACGGGAAGTGGTAGTAGGTGTTCGAAGCTTGGTACCTCTTGACCAAGTTTGCTCAGTGTCCGCAAGACTGGGAGACACGATAGGAGGCGCCACACCGGCTTGGTGAGGAGGTACGTCGCGATCGAGCTTCTCAGTTAAGGGCTTGTTGCTCCTCCATTGATCGGTGGCATCGCTCACCCCGGGTTCGCGGGGTTCACGAGCGTGACCCGGGCCGGAAGAATCGCGGCGGACACCAGAAAGGGGAGCGGCAGGAGCGGAAGGGGTGAATTTGGCGCCTCGGGCGACGGACCAGTCCAAATCGCCAGCGGGCTCGGAGGGGCCGCCGGTACGGCGGGAAGGTTGAGAAGAAGATTCGCGAGACGCGAGAGGAGTGGATCGTCGCCACTGGCTGGCTTCCTCGGCCGCGGAAGGGGGGTTGCGAGAGGAGGAAGCTAACCAACTTGTCAGATGAGATTTCAAGATATGGTGAAAAAAAAGAGTAATGCTTACGAGCCTCGGCAACGTTCACGCGGATGGTCCTCCCCTGCAACTGAGACATACTCCTATCCAGCGCCTGCTTCAAGCCATCCTGAGTCTTGAATTCTGCATACCCAAAGCCCTTGGGCTTACCCTGAGGATCCTTGACGATCCTCACGCTAACAGGGTCGAGGTCGTTGAAGAAAGCTCGCACTTCCTCTTCAACATCAGGCTCGAAAGAGAGGTTACCAATGAAAGCGGTGAAGGGGGGCACGGTGGGGAGGGGAAGTTCTTCTCGCTGAGCGGGGGCACCGGCAAACGTGGCTTGACGAGAGCCTCGGTCGGGGAGGGATTCAAAGTATCCGGGGTCGCCTCTCTTGAGACCAGATCCAGACTCCTCACGCGCGGCGGCTACGGAGCGCTGTTAGATGAAGTGGGGAAATGAGAAAAGAGAAAGGCTTACGAGCGGTGGGAAGGTCAAAGTCGTCGTCAGCCCAAGAAGAGCCGCTGGTAGCTATGTTATTGTTAGTTAAGTCCATAATGGTAATTCTGGGGGACGTCAAGCATCGTGTTTGAAGGGGGAAGCGAGTGGTGAAATGTAAGGACGTTCGCGATATTTCGAGCACTGGTTGTTTCACACCGGAAGACCCGCCAGGTGGTCGCTAATCGTTGAAAAGATCGTCCTCGAGAGAATTCGGTGACATATGCTCGAACGGATAGGACGAGATGGGGCCCTTCCACACATTTTTGACTAGTCCTACCCATCCATCTTCCGCCAAGAGTCGACACGTCCCGCTCCTTCCTTCCATCCTTCCACAGATACCCGTATTCCACCTTCCATTCGAACCTTCCGACTCCATCCCCGCCCGGTGTGTTCAAAATCTGATACAGTAGGCCAAACATTGCGATTCCGTAGTCGACGAGTCCCCGCGATGATAAAAATGACGCTTGAGGTCCCCGTTAAAAGGACTTACCGGCTTCTTCAAAGAACTCGTGCAAAGCCATCTTCTGGCCCTTCTTCTTGGGTGCTATTGAAATGTCAGCATAGTGCGTAGCTTGCTGTGGGCTGGCAGGGCGGACGACATACCCATTTTGTATGAATGTTTGGGTTGTAGGTGTATATAGCAACTTTTTGAATCCGCTTGGGAATAACAATTGAGCAAGAAAACTCGAGCCACCGCGCGGAATTCCGCGGCGTTTCTAGGAAAGGCCCGAATTATTATCTGGTTATTAACCCGAGATGATGTGATAAATGATGTCGTGGTTCGGCCTCCACCGCGAACGTCTTTTTCTTCTTCTTCTTTTTTGTTTTCAACGAGTTCGTACGGTTACTTCTTTGATTTCTTCGTTCTTGTCCGGAGAGGCATACTGAGTAATGCTGGAGTACAGTTTTGGCATATGAAGAATTGATCGCTTTAGTTGCCAACTATGCAAATGGTAAGTACTACCCCAGAGAGCAAGCAGCAAAAACAGCCGCCGTCACCATCCTTTCTCACCTCCACCCTTGTTTGGCCCTCGCAATTACATCGTTACAAACCTCACACCGGTAAAAGGATCATTCAACAATCCTCTCTCATCCCCTTCACAATATCCCATCTCTGTCCGTAACACTTTACCGCGGAAACAGACAAAAGAAGATTTTTCATCCCTGCGAGGATGCCGCTCACAAACTTTGACGCTGTCTCCAAGTCGTTCAATACAAATCGTCACGACCTCTTCCCCACTTCCTACATCCCATCTTTCAGCCCCCCTTTCTATACTTCACTCTCAGACGAACTTTTCTATCCTAGTGCTCCACCACCACAACAACAGCAACAGTACAAGCCACAATTATCACAACAGCAAAACCACGACACTCAATCCTATTCCGAAGAAGAAAGTGAGATATTCGAAAAAGATCTACCTCCCGAACCAAAGCTTGAAAATACCAGACTTAGGAAACGACGTCGTGCTTACCTCTGGTGCAAGAACAAAGTATTCTCAGTCGATTGGAAAGGTCTGACGTCTCGTATACTCACAAGTTCGTATCTCCTTCGTCTTTTTCGCGAACCCACCCTTGAATCAATCCAACGTCCAAATCTACAAACACCCATCATACCCCTATTTGTAACCCCAAGGAACAAGAAGCAAAAGAAACTAACTTTATCCACCCATCATGACAGCCGACTGGTTAGGGCCTCGTACGTTCCCCAACTTGTGGATGAAAGTCTGCAAACTATGGGTCATCGTTGCGTTAGGCGCCCTGGTCATGGTATGTTCTCTCACGAATCCCTAGCATCCATACATAGGCACTAATACCATCTGGGATGATAGCCTCTGATTGTTTGGATCATGATCTTTATTGAAAACACAAAAACTTTCAGCGACACCATGAGTACGTCTCCTCTGCATGAAGGTGCTACGTATTCGTTCTGACTAGTTGTATTGGAACAGATCATTACCTTGGCAACGACCAATCAGTCTATGACCGAATGGACGGAGATCCAGATGCGGGGTATGTAGGAAACACAAATATTCCTAAACATCTCGGTGGTGTCGTGTACGTTGTCTCTTCTTCTCCTATTACTTTGCAGTTTTCAGCATCTTTTTTGCCAAAGGATTACCCTTATCTACCAAACTTTCTTTCAGGTTTTGTTGAAATACACGGAAAGCTAACTTTCTTATTAAAACAGATTCGCCGCGGCGTTCGATATCGCCATGTGGGTGATCATCATCATCGCCGCGTGTGCCGATCTTTTGTATGTCTTTACTCATTGTATTACCTCTTTTCTCTCTGTTCTAGTTCAGTTGAATCTTGACGCTGATACCATATGCTGGTAGTTGGAGGTTCCCTATCTGCAAACAGCTCATCGGTAAGCTTGATCTCCTTGTCTCGTCAGCTACAGTAAATAAAAGCTTTGTACTGTCGTAGATGCCTTCTACGCTCAAGGGCTACATGATGCCAAAGGTTTAGTGGATATCGAGTTTTTTTGTACGTCCTTTTCGTTTTTGCTCATGATCTCCCGAGCTCATTATGTTTCCTCCAGTCCTCGTCGTATGTCCCTTTCTTCTCCCCAAGCTTCGAATGTGAACTCTAACCCTTTCATCACTCTAACCCTTTCATCACTCTCTATATTTTCCACCTCCATTTACAACTTCAATCCCTCCCTCCCCTTCAACGTTCATTGGACTGTCCCTCTCCAGGCCAACGCGTTCCTCAAACTCTTCATCGTAGCAGCTACCGGCTCTCAAACCTACACCGGCCTATACCCAGACAACAAACAAGTCGATACCCCCCTCTTTTGCCTTTATGCGACCATGATCTTGTTGTGCAGTATACCTCTAACTTTAATCGCGCTTTTCGTGAGTTTGGTATTCATTCTCCTTTTTTTCTTTTGATGTTGTCATTTTCCTCGTCGTACGCGGTACGAGCTTGTTTTGTTCAGGAGTCGCAAGTTGTTTACTTTCTCCTTTCCAGCTAAGGTAAGGAACATGAGCTGACGAGTGGACGGAAAACAGTTCATCCTGCATGCTATGAAACGGGAAGAGTACACAGCTGCCCAAAAGATGACTGCTGCATAAAAAATAAGAGCACACAGCGTAAGAGTATTTTGCGAGCAAGCGAGAAGTACTAGCAAAAGCAAAAGTATTAAGTATAAGACAAAACAACAGCAAAAGCTGGAGAGGAACTCTCAAATCATCAAGGATCCTTCGTCGATCGTTCTCGGATGGTCAAGCAAGGAAGGACATTTGCCATCATCTTGTTCCTGTCAAAGATTTACCAGAGGACTTTTTTGGAGGAGAGCCGGTATCACGGGCCTTGCCGACTTGCAAATCCATAGGCACAACCGATTAAGGACGATTGTATGGTCCGCCTTTGTAGCATTCAAATGCGATGAATGTATGATACATGATAATAGCGGTGCAGGAAGCAGTGACACTTTGATTATCGATCGTAATAAATGGATAAGGGGATGAGTGAAGTCTGGCTTTTCCCCGTCATGTGCAACGCCAATGCGTTGACTGGTGAATACGGAGTATTGAGACTTAGAGATGCAAGGCAGGAGAATGCAAGGTAGGGGGATGCATGATAATTTAAAACTTTTTTATTTATCCCCTTTGATCCAATAACAACCAGTTCAATTGATGCTCTAACTCCACGCAAATGGTATAAGGTACAATACTAGGAGACTAGCAAAGGAGGGTTGAGGGTGACAGTCGCTTTCAATCTTTTGAGTACTTAATTACCTCTACCAGCCAACCGTCCACCTTGGATCTTCTCACCCTCATGGGCGGTGCTGATGCCAACCATCGCTTCGCCCAAGTTGGTGGAGATTTCCGCCAAGACCTGGGGGTTGTTGTAGTGGGTAACGGCTTGGACGATAGCTCGTGCGCGCTTGGCAGGGTCTCCTGATAAGACTGTTCTCCCAACACACCGGAAAGTGTCAGTGGGGCAGAGAAGGTGACTAAGGAGATGGAGAGACGGGATGACGTACAGATACCAGATCCGACAAAGACACCGTCGCAACCGAGTTGCATCATGAGGGCAGCGTCGGCAGGGGTAGCCACACCACCGGCGGCGAAGCTAGACATCCCATTAGCTTGAGTTGTTGGAGTAAGACAAGAACAAAACGTACGAAACAACCGGCAATCTCTTCAGCCTCGCGGTCTCCTTCAACAAATGATAAGGCGCAGACAACTCCTTGGCAAAGGCGTAGAGCTCCTCGTCGGTCATGCTCGCAGCTTTTCGAATATCGCTCATCACCGCTCGCTGGTGTCTGACCGCTTCCACAACGTCACCTGTACCGGCTTCGCCCTTGGTGCGTATCATCGCGGCGCCCTCAGAGATACGACGAAGGGCTTCACCAAGGTTTTTGCAGCCGCATACAAAGGGAACTTTAAAGGCATGTTTACCGATGTGGTGTTGATCGTCGGCAGGAGTGAGAACCTCAGATTCCTAGGCGTAAATTGTCAGTGTCCATCAAAAAGCGTTTGCGTGGGATGACGTACATCAATGTAGTCAACACCGACAGCTTGGAGGATTTGAGCCTCGACAATGTGGCCGATACGGACTTTGGCCATGACAGGGATGGAGACAGCTTCCATGATCTCCTTGATCATGCCCGGATCAGACTATGATACTGTCAGCAGATGGTTGATGGTAGTTGTCAGAGGTAATAAACCACGGACCATACGAGCAACACCCCCATCACGACGGATGTTGGCAGGGATCCTCTCTACATATGTGTCAGAAAATGTAGCTGGTAATGAAATAAATAAATTTACCAAGAGCCATGACAGCACTGGCACCAGCCTCTTCCGCAATCTTGGCTTGTTCCGCATTCATCACGTCCATGATAACACTTTTTATTCATCAGCATCTGCACGCGACCGAAAAGTCATAATGACTCACCCGCCTTTCAACATTTGAGCCAATCCAGACTTGACACCAAAACTACCGCCCGCACCTCCGCCACTAGGCCCACCACGGCTACCGAGGATGGGAGTAGATGTGCCGGTCGCCCCGGGAACACCGTTGGGAGGAGGCATGGTGTTGGAAGAGGGAATGATGGTGGGCTCTGTGCTTGACATGGTGTCTCTTTTCAGGGACGAATGATCAGATGAAGATGGAACGGGAAAAATATATAAAATGATATCGGAATTTGAGCCCAGAGAATGAGATCCAAATAACGGTGCCGGCCAAGCTTGATGACTCGACGACTGGCACCTATAGCCGAAGTATTACGTAAAGTATTCATTAGCAATCATTTTAATATTAGACGAGGATTTCCAATTCTGCAACCCTTTTATAAGAATAGAAACTCGATCTTGCTCATTCTGCTTTGTCGGGGACCAGATCTCACCTGGCGGCAATTATCTGGAATATGTCAGGCATTTGTGATCCAGTAAGCTAAAGAGACCCTTGTTATAAGACTTCTTTGAAGTAGGGTCAGATATATTGGTATCCAAGGTATCACCAAACCTTCTCACATTTGTCCGTTGGTCCTCTGTTCTACTGCTACGTTGCCTGGAGCCAGAGGCAGGAGTTCGAAGTAGTAGGTAATCATGTGAGGAGGGGATAAGTCTTAGTCAAAGAAGAATCAGAGCTGGGGAAGAACAGACAGCATGTTGGTAACAAAGTCTATTAATGTCATAGGGAGGGGAGGAGAGGTCGAGAAGGTAGTGGATGTGTCGGTATCTGTGCCGGAAGCTTCTGGACAATCGCTCATTTTGAATCTATATATACTTCCTTACTTCCCCGCCGGTGGGAACCATCAATGACCTATATATCATGCACTTTGAATGTGGGTGCGAAAACGAGTCATGGCTGAGTATATTAAGCCAATGACTGAGTTATGGGGAGGATGAAAAAAAGGATGGAAGGAAGAAAGAGCGGAAGGAGGACGAGGAGATGCGGAGTCAACTGAACGAAGCGCGGGGGTCACTCAACATGGCGAAAAAAGTGAGTCGTACATTAAGCGAGGCAACTTCTGTTACATTTCTGCTTGACGAAGCATCCAGCTGGCGAGCATGTCTCCCGACCATTCTTCTTCCCTTCTCCTTCTTTGATCCCGTCTAAAGCTGCTTTGGACTTATATCTGAAGGACATTTCCCATTCGTCTTTAATCTTTAATTCGATAGCACGGGCGCCTTGCCGATCCAATCGGACTCTCCATTCATCTCCTTCAAAACCCATATCACCAAGCTTTTTCTAGATAAAAACATCCCATCGGTACCGGATCCTGTGAAAGTGGCATTCACTGGCGCCTCGGGACCATTCCAGAGAAAAGGGACCCGGAAGAGGGTCCATTTCAGCTGTGTGATGTCTTGAGATGTGACAAAACCGCCCAGTCCTTGGAACTCTTCAAAGGCGGATCCACCGATGAATTTGATAAGAACAATCAATGCTTTCCATTTAAGAGAACCTTTATCCTCTGGCGCAGTGAAAGAACACGTGCCGAGTACCATGGCCCTCTCGAACTTGTTCGCTATCAGAAGGGGGAATATCGACTTCATCGCATCGGTGATGGGCTGTTGCGCTTGGTTATTTACTTATTTCGAGCGCAGCTGGTTTGGCAGAACCTACTGTACCTTTCGAGGGCCCAACAGGTCCAGCGAACGAAACAAAAATTGTGGCGCCAGACTCGATAGCCTTTCGCAAGCTGGATTCATTTTCGAGAGTACCATGTATAACAGTGACTTTTTCATTGCCGCTGATGGCAGCGGGTACCTTGCCAGGGTTCCGTACGTAAAGAGTCAGTTGGTGTCCCTCATTAAGGGCGGCAGAACAGAATTCCAAGCCTGACTGGCCTAGAGAACAATTATAATTGTGTCGTGGATGCGGATGTAGGAAAACACAGGGTACTCACCAGTAGCTCCGATAACTAAAATGTGCGCCGCCACCATGATCAGTTGATGTCGTGTTTGATTCTATTGCCTAAGTGGAAAGGAAGAGGGTCGTAATGAAGACATGGACGAGGCGGCTGCCTGGTCATTCAGTATGCTACAGATAAGCAAGTACCCGGTGGCATAAATAAGTGGTTCTCAGCAAAACACTTCCTACGTGATCCACTTACGTACGACAGTTTATTCATTATTACGAACCAAGCCCAGACGTATTTTGATTCGCCTTAAAAATCCAATCTACACTTGCGATTAGGTTTGCAGCTCCCCTTAATTACAACTTCTGGTGAAGCGTCGCCCCCGTCACCGGCAATTCCTTATCAGCGGAGGCACAGCGAGGCACGAAAGTTGTGAACGGTGGAAATTGGCTGTTGGAAATTGGACGAAAGGACATTCTCCATCTCCTTTATTTTCCAACGACCCCTTCTCAATTTCCCACACGCGTCTGCTGTGGGAAATAAGCTTCTCCTTCTTGGAAAACAACCGCGACAACTAACAGCTATTATGGCGAACAGCACCCGCAAACCTTCGCACCCGGAACAACTCTAGCCAGATACGTATCACCGCCCATCTCCTATTTGGCGCCTATTCTCGTGACCTGCTTATCTGTCATGTTCCCGGTGTTGAATTATTGGAAACATCTTTGTGATGGCACTCAGGCCAGGTGATATCCCATATTTTCCATTGGAAACTGACTCATGTGCTTGAGAGTATTTAGAGCGATGCGTTCGTATCCCTCACCCCCACCGATTTCTGTTTTGTCTACTGACTTTCCATACTATTCATCTTGTCGACTTACCCTCTTGGACTAATTATAGATATTATACACATTATACAACACGTAGCTTTATTTTACCCATCATCCAACACTATGACAATTGCCACACCCGAATTATACAACCATAAGGCTATCCCTCAACCTTGGAGGGAAACACCACTTGTCCAGAGCGCCGCCCTCTCTAGGCTCGCTGGATGGTAAGGCCACTCATTTCTGGATAACGCACCCTAACTAAACAAGTCCTGTTAGCCGGATCTTTCTCAAGCTTGATAACCTCCAGCCAAGCGGCTCATTCAAATCTCGGTAAGCACTTCCCATTTCATTTTGTGGTCTTAATCCCAATACACGTCGGCATCCCATACTGATCCATGATTGTAGAGGTATCGGCAACCTCGTCCGTCGATCTATCCAGCGTTCCCCCCCTAAAGCTCCTCTCCACTTTTACTCCTCCTCTGGCGGCAACGCCGGTCTCGCTTGCGTCACTGCCGCCTCCTCTCTGGGATATCCCTCCACCGTCGTCGTACCCATGACCACCACCCCTATGATGATCTCCAAGCTCTTCACTGCCGGCGCATCCAAAGTCATCCAAGAAGGGGCCTCCTTGTACCAAGCCGACGCGTATCTGAAAGAACATATCCTTCCTCAAGATCAGTGGGGGGTGTACATCCCGCCCTTTGATCATGAAGATATCTGGCAAGGAGC
>NC_009187.1:997499-1063760 GCF_000149385.1 Cryptococcus deneoformans B-3501A
AAGTCGATGACAATAATATCAAGTACTTACTCGAGGTTCGAGGTCAATAAGAATCGCTCGAGGAATATAATGCTCGTCGTCTGCTTGATAAAAGAAAACGTCTTTACGATCACCCTGGCCCCCATCGGCCGCCCAGTCTTCGAGGTCACCTTGGGGGGAGATGCCATGTTCGGCACAGAGTTTTTGCCAAAACTACAGGTGGACGTTAGATGAAGCCGGCTGGCGATGGTACATGGGACAATCCAGAGAGATCACTTACTTGTGCTCCGACTATAACGGCGGATGTCAGCACTATCACAGGTCTGATTCGTTAGAAATACGTACTCTGGTTACCAGCTTGCCCAGCCTGCATTACAGATGATTAGCCCACGCTTTTCCTCCTTTGGAGAGCTTCGTGGCTCACCTGTAATGAAATTATTTCCCTTCCCATCCTATCTATTGATTATCTTCAATCGCTTTCGATTTGATACAATGACACCGATTTCCCACGTAGCTTGATATTGCAGGAACTGAGGTAAGTCGTGGTTGGCGAGAATTCTTATATCGGTATTGATGACACACGTCGTAGGCCGCGATATTTAGCTAGAATTATATATGGGCGATGAATTGATATGGGTAGAAAAGAAAGGTTGAATCGAAGAGAGAGGAAAGTGATGATTGTTTACACACACACACCCCCAAGCGCGTCGACGCGTTCGGGGCTTTCGTTTACGTAACGATAGGTTGCGACTTGCGAGTGGATGCTTTATGGTGTCTGTTCCGTCCGTCGCTTGATCTTTTATGCTCCGGCTATGCCCAAACCAGCAAACCCTATGGCACAGCCCTCCTCTCCGTCTGTACGCACCCCACCGAATTCCTCCCTTCCATTGATTTTTCCTCCACTATACCGGATCTGGAGACAGGAACGCGATATCAGGAGTTATTCGATAAAGCGCGAAAGATGAAGATGAGGCGTACCGGAAGTTGATGGATTATTTGGATAAGAAGGCTGCCGGTACTGGGAGAGTAGGGAGGGTCAGAAGGGGGTGTGAAAGGAAGGTAAGAGTGAGGGGATGATAGCTTCACTTGGCGCCACCACCCTGAAAACCGCCAAAGTTGGATGCGATCGCTCCTCCCTACGAAACCAAAACACGATACCACTTTTGCATCATAGTAGGTGGTCTCAACTCAAGTTTTGAGGTTTGGATGACCATGGATGGCTGCCCGTGTCAAGTCATCAATGCGATTGCCATGAGTACCTTCATTGTCGCTGATTTGTCCGGTAATGAATGATTACTACTTGGGATGACACAATCTATAATATGGAACAAATAATAAACTCCGCTCACGCAAATGATCCATATCCTCCTGCTAGTCGTAACCTCGTGAACGATCCCGAAGGAGTCGTCTTCATTTGCACTCAGCGTGTATCCCTCCCCATGTAAGACGCAATCCTTTTCACGAGTTTCTACCTTACCTTTTTTTTGCCTGATGTCTTTTCGGCTGGCTTCCCGTCGCCTTTCCGCCTTTCCGCCTTTCATAATCTTTACCTTTTCGTTCTATGGGTGCAAGACAATTGATATTCTGCCAACTAACTCTCTTGATTCATCTTCTTTTATTGCAACAGCTCTTAAGAAATCCGAACGAGATGGACGTCTCCAGCGGCCCTCCAGCCTATCTGCCCATCGGCCAAATTCCCCAGATAGTTCCTTTCTTCCCAGATTGTCTTGATCTGTACCCCAATGCCCTTAAGTTCTTCAACGAGACGGGAGATCTCCTGGCAAATTCCGCTTTCAACAAAGTCAACGACTCTCATTCATCAATTGTCTATCGACATGGCAACATACCCGAAGAGAAGAAGTATCACTTTGCAAGATTCAACACTCCTTTAGTATCAGTGAGTCATTATCGATTCTTAACGCCGATGCACAAATGTGTATTAGTTAATGGGCTTCTGCTCAATTGATTGAAAAACTATAGATGTCAAGATCCGAATTGTGTAATGCTTGGCTTTTGACTCTGGACAGCGTTCACCTTTGCGAATGCTATTTGAGACATGATATTGAGCAGCGCGTACAGTCGGGACAGAGTCCTGAGCAACCTCAAATAGATGAAACCCTTCTGTCGGAATATCGAACCGTGAGTTCGGGGTTTACCTAAAGAAAAAGAAACAAAAACCATTACAAGCAAGTTTCTTTCTATTGTGTTCCAGTATTAATATTTGTGCTTTCTTCTCCAATGCCATCGATCGCAGTGGTTAGTAGCTGCCAGAGCTATAACAGCGGCTTTACACATACTACACAACTGGGAAATCAACCATTACCTCCCCGATGCCTGGTCAACTGGCGGTGATACCAATTTTGATGAAATGATTAAGCAGTTAAGCTGCTTCGCTGATCGAGTCCGAGATCAAATCCTCGCAAACCGGCCTGAGCAGATGGACACTATCCCTGCCGATTTTTTCTTCCGAAGTAAAATAATTGTAGAAATGTATGAGAACGGCAATATATATGGCAAGGGCCTAGGGAATGTGTTTGAGATTCTCACCAAGGGATCAGAGAAATATCTGCCTTCGCGAACACTTAGGTCAGGACATTTCCCCCCATGGATGATGATCAGTTTATGATCTTGGCAGTGAGTGTTAAAAGATGATGTGAAGTAGTAATGATGAAGAATAACTTACATAACATATGCATCAAGAGGCCGATTTGACCCATTTACCCGGAACACGACGTGGGCAATTAACTAAGACAGGTCTTAGCTATCGGCCTTTTTTGCTTTTTTAGTTACCTCGCAAAGTCCTTTTCGGCTTCCAAGCCCCTCTTGCTGTATACATCTGGGGCCCGATAGCCAAACCAAACGATAGAAACAAGGCTAAAGGCTCTGATGGCCCTATTATTCAAATCAGGAGAGCTTTAGTTTCAGTTTCTTTTTTTGGTGTTTTTTTGGTTTTTTTTTGGTTGGGTGACTTGTCCAGTAACAAGTGGTCTAAACTCACGTCTTAAGGATTGGGTCGCCATTGACGGCCCTTCATGTCAGGCCAAGCAAAACGACTGCGAGGAGTACCTCGACTGTTGCTGAATTATCCAGTATTAAATGAGTAGTACTCGGAACCATGCAGTTGAATAAACTTACCGCAGATCGCCCAAGATAAAAGGGAATGCGCCAAAAGCTCAGAATCATCCTGTGCTTCGGCGTCTTGGGTGGAGGTTAGGTTGCTGGAGGGGAGAAGGGCTTGAGGGTCGGCTGAGGGAGTTGAAATCCCGGCAAGAGGGGGCTGATCTCCAACTCCTGGATTTTGTAAAGAGAGGGAGGAAGTGGGTGTGTTGGAGGGCAGTGAAGGAAGGGGTTTGAAAGAGGGTTGCCTTGCCCAGGATGATGTTTTGACCGATCTGCCGCCAGCGGTGTCAGTCTGGTAATCCGAGCTCTCTCCTTCAGGGTTGTTTGACAAAGTCGTCATGCTTTTATGAGGTATGGCAGAGGTTAGAGGTTTAGAAAGTAAAATAGGTAAGGAAAGGAAGCTTGAGGAAATTGTTACGCATTCAATTCCAGCAAGAGCCGATAGCTTACACTGCATGACTGATCATCGTGCGATACTTCGCAAGGGTCTTTTCAAGCTCGTGTGCTGCAATTCACCCTGCCACACCATCAAACAAAATGTTAGCAGGGGGCAGTCTTTTCGGACGGATGTAAGTGTACTGACCATTTCCGTGATATAACCAACAGTAGGCCCGAAAGGTTGAACTGAAGATAGCGTGTGATCCATCGTTTGAGTTTTGGGAGTTTCCATACCCAAGGCTTGTCAAGAAATGTGGATCCTTTTGCGACTTGCAGCTGCTGTCAGACGTCGGTTTTGCCTTGAAAGCTCGAAGTGTCTTCCCAAATGCCAAAAGCTCGTCATCCATGGCTTTAAAGAGTTTCACCTGTGTGTCGTGTAGCTTCGCCAGGGCAAACCACACGTTTAGAGAATACACCAGGTGACTTGCTAAAGGCTCAAAGCCTGGCAGCAATTCTGACATGACCTCTTTTTCCCTGTGATCTCCCGAATATGCCTGTTTCTCCACCTCAATGGGGTCTTTCTTTGCAAACTCCATTCAACCACATCATCCTCGCTTGGATCGCACTTGTCCCGGGGGACCAGGGGCGTGACGTGCAGGTAGGCCTGCAGGTCGGAGGTGAAACAACCAGAGTCGAGGGTGTCATCGAATGAGCGGTAGAGAGTTTCGGTTTCTGTGTGGAGGATGTATAAGGTGGGGCTCGTGGGAGTGACATGAATGCTCTGGATCGTCGTAGGGGCAAGAAGGTCTGAATGATGGCTATCGAAGTAAGGGTTGGGTACAAAGTCGGTGGGATCGGCTTCACTGTCGTTGGTCTCGGCAGGGTATTGATAAAAACCCTGCATGTATTGGAGATAGAGATCAACCAGTTGAGCTTATGGAACAGAATTCCAGTGATAGTTTTTAGGAATACCTTCCTAACTTTTGCAATACTGAACATTGAAAGTATACTGATTCCAGACATGGAAACTCTCCATCCTGACGCTGTCAATACTTGATGCACTTCCTCATACACAAGTCTTCCCTGTTAGAAGGAGCATATCAGAAAAAACTTTCCATTATTAACCAGTACAACTTACAGCCGCATAAGCATTTGCTGTTAACCAAGCTTGGAAATCTTTTTTAGGAATCTCTTCCACAGATAAGAAGATTAGAATGTCGTCTGAAGTCGGAAGGTCATTTCCTGATTCCTACTAGTGTGATGGTATGAGAAATTCCTGAGCCTTGGCAAAAATTCCTCCTTGATTGCAACGAGTGGACAGATGACGACCATCTTTTCTTTCCTTGGGAGCATAGCTTGGTAGACTGCCCACAGCATCCAGATCATCGTCTTGCCAACAAGTACTATCAGTGCGAATGTCCGCAGAAGAGTTAATGATAACCACTCGACCCAAAAAAAGAAAAAAAAACTCACCAGCATAACTAACACATATTCTCTAGCTGTCATTCCCTCCGCGGCGGCCACCATATCTCTGAATTTTCGGATGGCTTCTCCAGTACAGAGGATCTGGGCAAAACTAGACATTCAGACATTAGTAATTAGAAGGATACGAAACAATTACGGTTTCACCTACCGCTTATCAATGGTGGCAGAATACAAAGCAATCTTATAGAAGTACATTACTATGTTCTTTATGACTCCAAGCTCCATCTCAATCGCTTTGAAGGCGGTGCTAGGGAATTGATGTGATTATCGATCACCGATGGTCGACATGGCTGGCGCAGCTGGAGTGGTGGTGTCTAATTGTTCAGAGTTCTCGAAGAGTGGACTAGAAGTGCTGTAGTTTCCGAGAGAGGAGCCAACCGACTGTAGACGACACGGCAGTGTCTCACTGCGTTCGGATGGCGTCCAGAGAAGAGAAGCGTTCGTAGTAGCGTTCGAGAAGGCGTCCGAAGGGGCGTTGATTTCGATGTTATAGTTGGCAAGGTGCACGCAAAACTAGCACTGGTGGTATGCTATGTTTTGCAGTGGTTGCTGCAGTATCCATGAAGGTCATCGTCAGCTACATAGTCATCTTCGATTTGGCATGGACAATCTGAGAGATCTGAGCCACATAGTCACCTGTCTCTGTGGGAGTCCCATAACCGTTCCACTTGCGTCGTGGCTGTTCTCATCCTGCGAGGAAGTACAATGTATAACGTATTCCTGTGGAAGGAAGAAGAGTAAAAGTCTGCAAGACTCATCGGTGGGCTGTGGCACAGTGGGCCCGTGCGTCGACACGGTGGCCCGTGCCACTGGTACCCCAAAATTGAGTCGAATGTGGTTTGTGCACTCACGCTTGGGCCCCAGCAAAAACACTTTCCCTTTTCTTCCAAAAAGCAGTTTGTCACCAGGAAGAAGTCGCAAACCGCATTCCCCCGACAAATCTGTTTATTAACGTAAACCTTGATAGTGATATCAGCCAAGTGTGCTCTTCAGAGCTTGGATCTTATTACCTTGGGCAGCACAGGGAAGAAGCATTGGAGAAGAGAAAAGAAATAATCTCGTCCTTCCGAGGTCGGCATGATATTTGGGGGGGGAACGGATGACAGCGTGTACCGGACCAGTAATACCACCCACCATGCACATCTTTTTCTTCCTGATGACTCTGAAAAATACTTGTTAGCTGCGTAGGATTAAACGAAGTAAGAATTGACTCAACCCGTCATAGTACTCCTTGCACCTATTCTCATCGTCCAAATCTTCAATCTTCTCCTGCATCGGTCGGTATGCTGGAGTATACGTCTCGGTTAGTGGGGCAGCTTACTGGACGTTGCAATGCTGGCTGGACCCCGCGTTCCACCAATTAACGACACAACCCGATATTTTTCTGATGGATAAGATTTGAGCTGATGTGCCGCTACTATGGAGGGATCAAGTAGAGACTGAGGCTCCTGTATCGGAAAGAGCAAAAAAGTGTGTAGTTAGCATAATGATGGTCATGACCGTTGACAATCTGTAGAGTAGCAGGAGGGAAAGAACCAGCAGTCACGTAAAGGGCCGAGAACAGGTAAATGGGCAGCGAACAGGTAAAGGGCTGAGAAATGAATTACGGTCCCTTCCGTGAGGACAGTCTCCGAATTCCGGCCACACTTCAGACATGTCATGACCGTACCCCAACCAATGAGCTTAAGAAAGGCGAGGGAGGCGTGAATGAAGGTTCTGATGGACACAAAGGTATCTCGAAAGCCCACGTTAAGATAATTGCCAATAGAACAACTGAAGGAAGGTATGCATGGAGGTGCGTCTCCGGGCGCATACGAAAGATATATGTACAGATCGGAGACGGTTTTTGAAAAGCCAATCTCGCTTTTAAAATCTGTTAAGCCATGAGAGGAGAGGTCAGGGCCGGCCAGTATCTCGGCAGCATCCAGGCCTGGGGCATCTGGCGAGTTCAAAGCGTATTTTCTCCGCACTCATTGTGTGGAGAATCCGAAAATTGGTCCGAAAAGGAACGTCCTTCACGTAGCAGCTGATCTGATAGCCGCTGGCTACATCTGTATCCCGCACCTTCGTCCAAATGGAGAAGTTTGTGGGCATGAGCAATGGAGCGGAGGGTAAGAGAAAGATATTTCAAGAGAATGCTCGCAAGTGGTCAGGGAGGCTTGTTGGGGACGACGACTTCTCTTGTTTGTCGGCAAACATCATGCACGCATTCGACTCCGCACCGAGGATCGTCGCCAACGTCATTGTCTTCATCCTCGGTATCCTCCTCCATGTACTTTTCCGCCCGAACATCATTGAGTAATGTGGTCGCAGAGATTGCGGCTTTTTCGTATACCATAACACGTCTTCTTTGGTTCTTCATACTGTCTGCCTCATTCCAGCTCTGTTGTACGGAGTTGAAGAGAAGGAAATTATCGAATCTGGTAGTGCACGAGTATGACCATGTCTAGGTTCCCGCGTATGTGGTCTTCAAGCCTGGCGTTGGGAAACGTCCTATATATTGATGTGCTGCGGAACATGTGCACAATCTTGAGTAGATTGATAGGCTGGGCAGTCGCAAGACTTTTCGTCTCGAGACACTAGTAGTTGGCAGCACTTGGCAAGCTAAGTATTGACACTCAGCAATAGTTTACATACAGGAAGGACAGAGATTACTCACGGGCCTGATCCTGTTGCTATCCCAATCTTGGCATATCCATAACCTCTCCCACATTAGCATGCAGAAACACTCGAGGCTCATTCACCAGACGTCTACACTCTTCTCATGGCTCCTCCTCTCTACAGTTTATTCTCAGAACTTGTACTCATCGAGACAGATCGGCGGGAAGAAGGTCGTCGGCGACAAGCTGGAGCGGGGGCAGAGTCGGAAGGATTGGAGTCAGGAGGATCTACAGTAACGGGGGCTCTGATTGGGTGCGAGGTCACTCTCATAGCCATTGTAGCCTCCGTCGCTCTCATATTGTCCCACATCATGCTCTCCATTTGGGTACGGGGAAGGAGGAGAGGAGCCCATACGACGTATAAACGTTCTGGTGATCGTCCTCATTCACGGTATGGGAATACCCGGCATCGTGAAGCTCTTCCTCTTCTCGAGGACCGTCAGCTGTACGTCGGCCAGGCCTTCTGAGATTGTTGATAAGCCAGTTAGGGGGATCAGATAACCTAGCAGGTCGCGGCTGTTCGTCTGGCCTCAAAACAAATCAGAAGGCGACATTGGCGGAATCCATAACAAAAGGAGGCTGGCGAGGGGTGCGAACTGTGACAGAGTGAGGAGTGGAAGAAGAGAGAGGGTGAAAACTGACACACCGTCATCAACATCTCCTCCATCTCCTAATGTGACATTCATAAAGTCGAATCTTCTGGTAAAGGATCCAAGGGAGACAGGGCGAATCCAGGCGAACTGTTGTGGGCAGTGATAGAAAAAGCTTCGAAGGGGTCGATCGCAAAGGAAATTTCCTCAGGTGAGCTGGCAATGAGTTCTGGAGGGATAGAAGACGAGGGGATTCGTCGTCTGGATGCGTTACTGGCGGGATGTGCTGATATATGAGAATCTGGATATAAACGCATGGTTATTCCGGCGGCGGATGTACAGATCCTTAAAGATAAAGTAAGGATGCATTGGTGCCTTTTCAGCATATGAGCTAATACCTTCAGGGTTTGAATGAGTTACCGGCAGTTGCTGCTGCTGCTGGCGGTGGTGGTGGTGGAGGCGGAGGTGTGATGTGGTTGTGGCATCGATGCACTGCGTTCACCCACTAGGATAGTAGTGTAAATATTATCAAAATTATTGGGTCTTAGTTAATTACATGTACTGTATTGTTCCCTCTACGTCCCGCTCGCTCTTCATCCATTCAGCTAACGTTCCCAGCCGCAGAGGGACGCTTAACAGATACCTTTCTCCCCTCTTTTGCCAGACTACCGCTGGGCGCTGACCGCTTTACAGCATTTCCACCAATCTGACGTATACTTCCAGTTTGCACCCAGAAGGATGACAAAATTATGTCATAATATCTTCATATGAAAGGAGAATGTAACCATCTAGCGACTCCACCTGGCCTCCCTTCACTGAAGCCCCGTGCGTATGCACCTCCCAATAACTGCAGCAGCATATTAAAACCCTCGCTCCCCACTGTCATTGATGAAATAGATGAAGTATGCTACTGAACAGTGAGAATCCCATAAACTTATCATCATTGCTGCTTGGAGAGTGCTTCTCAACAGTATATAATGAGCGAGGACTCATCAACGTCGACATCGATATCAGAAGACGAGTTATCAAGTTCATCACCACCGCCTTCAACGAATCCATCACGTAGTAAATCCCGTCCACGTCCGAGTTCACGTTCACCTGGATCACGCTCTAGAGACGGTTCTCGACGTTCACTCTCATCTTCGAGGGAAGAATCGAGGAGATCGAGTAATGAGATGAGCATTCGTAGATCAAAAGGAAATAAAGAAGATTTAAGCAAAACGACGGACGACAATACGTCTTCTGCGCCAAGCGACGACGAGGCGAGCACCATGCCAGACAAAAAGGAGGAAAATACGAAGGCGACAGCGGATATGGGGGGTTCAAGCGTAGAGAAGGAATCTAGCCAAACCCTAGCTACCTCAAGCGCTCCATCTCCTCCCGCCACCGCCTCTGTACCCACATCCACTGCCGTATCGGAACCATCCGAGCCAGCTGATGCCTACGGCACCGCGCTCCTCTCCTTCTCTACTTCCGCTCAAACCCTGTCCTCCATCGATCCTTTCTTTACCATCCCTGAACCGGAAACAGGGAAACGGTATCAGGAGATGTTTGATAGAGCGCGGAAAGATGCGGATGAGGTGTATAAAAAGTTGCTGGATTATTTGGATAAGAGGGCTAATGGGGAGGGGGTTATAGAAGGAGAGAAGGGAGGAAAGGGGGAGGGGAAGGGAGGAAAGGGGGAGGGGAAGGGAGGAAAGGGGGAGGGGAAGGGAGAGGAGGAGGAGAAAGTGGCGAAGAGCAAGGCATCTACTGCACAACCATCACCACCACCCTCGGAACCTCCAAACTTGGATGCGACAAGTGCTCCGCCCACTGTTATCAAAACCGAGACCATTACATGTGCACCTTCTGCCCCTCCCTCCTCTCCTTCTGCCGATAATAAAACCACATAGGAGAAGGTTGAAAAGAAGGACAGCGTTAAACAAGGAATTGCTGACAAGGCTAAATCCGAAGATACAACCGTCCCCGCACTTGCAGCACCTGCAGAACCTACAGCATCATCAGTTGATGGAGAGGAAAAGGAAGAAAAAGCAGAGAGCAAAGAGAAGAAGTGAATGAATTTGCACTTCAACTGTGGATCAACTTTTCAGAAACGAGACCGTTCGTCTATCAGATATCTCTGCACGCGTTCACACATCCCATTGAAGGTGATTTTTCACATAGAAGAGTGAGATGCATTTATATGCAACTGTGCAATGTTTTATAATCTATAATGATGATGGGAAAACGCACGGTGATCGATAATACCGTAGCAGTCTTATCAAGGAAGGAAAAAAGTAGAAATATTTATTATACCGAAGAGAGTTAATTCAATTCGCCATGTCCGTTGGGCAACTCGTAAAATCTACAAGTCTCGCCGCTAAATATCCAGCTGTCAGTGAACGGCCCCTTACTCCCGCCTGGGAGACAGAACAGTGAAACGTACAAGACACATTTATCAGGGTTGGGACATTGATGTCCATAGACGCAATCATCATCCGAGTATCGACATCGTCCATCCTTGACGTATGGGCACATGATGCACTTTGCCAGGCGGGCGAGTTCGTCGAGCTGGGCGGCATTGAGCTTATACTCATGGCCATATTGACAGTCGTCCCCATTCTTACACCCCCGCGGGCCCAAATAAAATCTTACGCCCGTACCTCATCAGCCCTTATCGTATTATCAAAGAATGTAAGAAAGGAATGTATGACTCACGTATGGCAAGGTCGAGGTTTCAAAGTCCGCACATACTCTGCCGCCTCCTTCCTTTTGCCTTTAATCTTCTTCTTAGGCGCCATTTCTGTCCATTCATCATCCATCTCCCTATCTTTTCCTCCTACACGAGAAAAATTTGCCTCGCGGGAAAAAGGAGCTGGGATCTTCTTCTTCTTCGCGCTACCTGGAGCGAACCCTGAGGCCAGATCCGACCTTTGCTTAAACTGAGCACCACTCCCCCATTCGTACTCGAATTCCTCAATCTCCTCTTCACTCTCTTCATACTCGTCCCTTTTCGGTGTGCTTATCCTCGCTTTACCTATATCCGCCGAGCTGATATTGCGTGCTGATGTTGCAGTGTTGGTGTTATCACGGACGTTGGCGCCATAAGGTCCCGCAAAATCGGCTTCTTTGTCCTTTGGGCTACTAGCAACAATGGAGGAGAAGGATACGCCCGCGAGACCCGTGACCGCGGAAAGGAGGTCGGGCGAACCTCCCGCTTGGATAGACGAGACAACGTCGGCAGTAGTAGAAGAAGTAAAAGACGGTAGAGGGGGTGGTACTTTTTCGAGCCTGAATAAATCAGGGATAGAGACGACACGGCTAGAGTATGTCTTGAGCTGCGGTGCGAGCGTAGTGTAACCCTTGAGAAGGACGACATTAGAGAGACGTGATCCTGTTTGCAATCTGAGATATGAATGGCGATTGGCATGGACGCGTTAGCGCCTCAACGGCGGTAAATTTGAATCTGGACGTACGAGGAAAGTACGTTGGCGTACCCATTATCATGCGAAGCACCAAGGATGATAGACCGGCATTGCGCATTACTTGCGTATAACTTGAGGTATTCCCTGATCTTGGCATCGGACGCTTCTTTACCTTGCCCTACGTCACATACTATTTCCCAAAAAAATCACTTCAGTAAAAGTACGGTTTGAACAAAGTAACATGAAAGGGAAAAGTGAACAACACACCTGTGAAAAGTTCGTGTGAGGAAGATAAACCCTGCCAGAACTGGTCGTATACATTCCACGAGGGTACAATACCAGACTAAATACCTGCTTGTCAGCGTACAGAACTGCGCAGAATAGCAATCCCATATTCGGCGTGCTTACCTTGATAAGAGCCCCACCGAGACCTTGTTTATTAACGAAAATCTGGACCACCACACTCCCCATCTCTCTCCCTCCTTTTTCCGTCTTCTTCCCACCATCATCATCGTCATCTCCCCCCTTATTATTATTAACAGGAAGACTATCGAGGCCTAGAGTGACTTCTTTCGCAATAATGCCGGTATGAGTGGTCTTCGAGGAGGGTGAACCAGGTGCGAGGTTGGGGATGGAAGAGAGGAGATGATGGGCTGCGAGCTGACCGCCTTTGAACCCTGCTTGAAGGTATGGATCTTGGAACTAAGAATCTTGACGTTTAGCATCTTGTAAAGAAGACAAGCGTAAAGCTTCGATTGGGAGGGTTTGCACTCACTATAAGACCGTTTCCGTCGATCAATACCGCAGTGAACGATGGTCCAGCAATCTAAAGTCGACACGCATTAGTTCACTCCTATTTTATTGTACACGCTTGGAGATGGCGAGGTGAAAAAGGAAAGGTGAGGGGAAGGTAAAAATAAGAGGCGGAGCGGTAAGGAGAAAAATAAAAAATAAAAATAAGACTCACATCCCTACTCTTCCCAACTGCCTTCTCCAACTCCATGCCCATTCCACCCACCTTTTCCTCCAACCTCTTCCTCTCCCTCTCCGCCCGCGCCCACTCGGATTTCCACATCTCGACTTCCTTACGGAGCCTTTCTACTTCATCGGCCTGGGCCAACAATGGGTTAAGGAGGATGGTTAGGGATTCGAGGTGGCGAGTTATCTGGGTTGCAGTCGTGTCGTTTTGACCGCCGGTCCCGGCCCCTGCCCCGGCCCCGGCCACCAAAGTATTGGGAGCCGCTGTATGGCTTGGAGTTTGAGGTTGGGTATACGATTGAGGTTGGGACGGTGCTTGATTCCCATATGTCGAAGATGGGAGATGATGATTACTGGGAGAGAGAGAAGGCCGGTACTGAGCAGAAGAGACGGGTGAGATCTTGCCCATAAAAGGTTGATAACCAGCAAACGTCCCTGTAGTCATCTTGGACTGCGTGCTCCCGCCCACAGTCCCTTGTATACCCATCGCTTTTCCACCTAAACCCAAACCCGAACCCAGACCTATACCAAAGCCTCCAGGAGCAGGCGACCCTCTTCCCTGCCTCTGCACCGTGCCCATTCCCATGCCCATGCCCAAGAGACTCCGATCCCAAGTTTCCTCATCAAACCTCTTTCCACCTTCCCGGCTCTCTCTTTCCCAACGTTTGCGAAAATCGTCAATGCCTCCTGTTACATCATCCTTTCCTTGTGATGGTGATTGTGATTGGGGTTGGGATCGGGATTGGGATTGGTATTGACGTTGGAGTTGGGAGGGTGCTTCTGATTGCGATTGCGATTGAGACTGCGACTGCGATTGGGACTGGGAATGGGAATGAGGCTGAGAGTGTACCTCCCGATCGGAAAAGAGCCCCGTCCGATGCAATCGCGTTTGCACCAACAAATTCGTCAAATCCGACTCTACATCCGCTTGCTCTCTCCTTTCACCCATCACCACATCCCTATCTGTATCCGTATCCGTATCCCTATCCCAATCACGATTGATCGGCGTCCTAGGTCGACCTCCTAATTGTCCTTGAGATAGACTCGCCACTGCCACCTGCCGAGGGTGTGCAGCCGGTCGCGCGGGCGCGGGCGAGAGATTATCAATAGCTTGAGGTTGTTCGCCGATTACACCTATAGATGGTGAAGGCTGGCCAATCGCGCCGTGCGGGTTTAAGTTTAGGTGGGACTCGAACATCCTTTTTCTTTCCTTCTTTTTTGTCTGTGGTGATTCGTGGGGAGACGAAACCCGATTGCTATTTTGTTTCTCTGGATTGGTTGGTATCAGCTGTGATTTTTTCTTTTTTCATAGATTGGAAAGTGGGAGCTCGATCGTGAGCTGGGAACCAAATGGTGCGAGCGAGTGCAAGTGCTCAACTTACTATTATAAAACAGGTGATTATTTTCCTTTTAATACGTTGGATTCTTCAAGTTATGACTATAAACCTGGTGATATGCCCGGCTTTTGGCGATTTGGATCATGAAAAATCAAAAAAATCAAAAAAGTCTTATCGATATACCGCTTGATTTGTCGCACCTTGTTGACCTGTCCTGTCAAACATATCAGCATTAGCATATCTTGCAACCATCTCCTTGACTCACTCTAACCCAAAGCTGCCGCTGGTACAACTTGCAGTGAACCATACAGCTCCCAACAGGATCTCAACACTTTTAAATGGGTTTACTTTTGCTGCAACAAGTAATTATACAACCCACCATTGATAGGGCTTTGTCGGTAAACTTTTTTTATTTATTTTTTTCGGTCAAAATTTATCAAGCTGGAGCTAGACCGAAAAAACCGCGGAGACCCCGCCTCCACCTCCACCTTTTTTAAATAAATAATCAGTTAAATTGTTGGTCCGGGTTTCGGACACCACCGCCCGCGATTTGTTTATTTATTTAGTTATTATTTACCATTTTCTCATATAGCGAAACAAGATCCGATCTACGTCTATGAGAAAATAACACAAGATGTGCAAATTGACCGCCCGATGGCGCGATATGTGACATGCCCATGGTAGTTTAAATCACAAAATGCTTTCCCATCCGGTAAGTTTGCAGGATGGCGGTGGCGATGTATTGCGTAGATCTCTTGGCTTCAAGAATGGGGGGGTTTGGGGACAAGTCGTGGGTATATAAACGGTGGGCTGGGCGACGAGTGATATTCACATCTCTCATCTTCTTTCCGCATTTCCTTTTTTTCTTTTCCTCATCTTATATTCATATCTCTTGAATAAATATGTCTCTCCGACTTGGTGATATTGCCCCCGACTTTGAGGCGGATACTACGCACGGCCGCATCAAAGTGAGTTCAAATTCCCCCCATCCCATTTCTCGTTCGCTCGCTCGCTTCCTCGCTCGGCAACTGACCAGCTTTTGTGACAGTTCCACGACTGGCTCGACGGCTCGTGGGCCATCCTCTTCTCCCACCCTGACGACTTCACCCCCGTCTGCACCACGGAGCTTTCCGCCGTTGCTCTCTCTTACGCCGATTTCGCCTCGCGAGGTGTCAAGCTCATCGGTCTTTCCGCGAACAATATTGCCTCGCACGAAGGGTGGATCAAGGATATCAATGCGTTGAAGCCTGATGCTCCTGCGTTGGAGTTTCCGATTATAGGGGACGAGGACAGGACAGTGTCAGAGTTGTATGGGATGCTGGATAAGCTTGATAAGACGAATGTGGATAAGAAGGGGATACCGTTTACGGTCAGGACTGTTTTCGTCAGTAAGTATCAACAACAGTACATATTTGTTATGGCCTGTGCTGATAAAATGTACATAGTCGACCCAAAGAAACAGATCCGTCTCACCCTCGCTTACCCCGCGTCTACAGGCCGCAACTTTCCCGAACTCTTGCGTGTCATTGACTCTCTCCAGCTGGGCGACAAGCACCGTATCACCACGCCTGCCAACTGGGGGATTCCCGATCCCAAGACCGGGCAGGTCGAGGAGAGGGTTATCGTCCACCCGTCTGTACAGGGCGAGGAGGTGAAGCAGTTGTTTGGAGATGATGTTGAGACCGTTTATGTGAGTCATGGTCGTTGTGCATTGGGCGTGGGCTTGGGACGGTACGGTGCTGATACGTTTTGGTAGCCTTACCTCCGCTTTACATCCAACCCTTCCAAGAAGGAGGTCACGGCTTAAACTGCTGCACGGTTTTTGCTACTGTACAAGTTGTAAGAGGAGAAAAGACGAAAAGAGGGATTCCCGTGGTCGATTCCCGGTTGTCAAAAGAAATGAATCGTGTTTACAGTTTTGCCGTCTAAATGCTGCCTATCGTATCTAAGCTTGATCACTATAAGCGTTCCGTCTTTACCATTCATTCACGACCCATCATGGCCTCTGACCGGATTACGACGGCTCGGGGACTTGTGCCCGCGCTAATTAAGAAGGCGATCGATTCAATGACCGGCGATGGCCGATGTATGGGCCATTTCAGGGTCACGTTTCAGGTGCCGAGCGTGCCGAATCGAGCGACGGTGGATGATGGAGAGAACGACGGGGTGACAACTGGTCGTTCCTGCCTGCGCTACTCGTCCCCCTCCTTTGCGCCCCTCCTTTGCGCCCTCGCAGTTCAGTTTATTGCGTTGCGCCCTTTGTCCGTGGGGGACACCGTCTCGGGGGGCCGGCCTATTATCTCGACAGTCAACGTCAGAGCTCAGGAAGAAGGCACCCCAAATCGCGCCTGGTGTATGGTGAAACATGACGGTAACGGAATATTGCTGCGAGTTTGCCGCCCGGCTTGGCATTACCGTTGTGGCCCGGCCTCGCTGCCTGCAGTGTTGCACAAACAGTGCTGATGGGCGATCGACGGGCGCTGGCAGGAGGGACGATGTGGCCTACGAAAGGAGCTAGCATCTCCATCTCCACCACCCACCCACCAGCACCATGCTTCCCCTGCCCACCTCCCAGCCAAAACCGAGGCCGTCCGCCCCGCCCCGCCGGCGCGTCCTCGTCCTCCTCCCCTTTGTGGCCGCCGCCGCCTACCTCCTCTACCTCTTCCTCGCCTACTGCGCCTCCTTTCCGCCGCATCACCGCTACAATGCCGCCCTGCACTACTCCCCGCCATGGCTCCACCCTGCAATCGGCCGCCTCGTGCCCCGCCCCGGCCGCCCCGCCAGCCCGCCGCGCATCATCCCAGGCCTGCGGTCAGCCCGGCCGATGGAAGAATGGGACGTGCCCCTCCTCACTGGCCCGGCGTACGCTCCGGACCCCAGCGACACCTCCCACGCCGTCCTCACCAGCCCCGCCCTCCTCATGCTGCACGTCTTCTCCACGCCGACCCCCGAGTCTCGCGCCCGCCGCGCCCTCATCCGCTCCACCGCATCCCCGCTCCGCGCCGTCCCCCCGCAGCACAGGCACCTCGTCGAGCTAAAGTTTATCCTCGGCAGGCCGACCCCGATCGTCGGTTCGTCGTCGGCGAGTCCCCTGTGGAACGGGACGGAAGAACAGATGGTGGATGCGGAAGACAGGATGTACGGCGATTTGGTGAGGCTCGAAGGGCTCGAGGATGGGGAGAATAGGGACAAGGGCAAGACGTGGGAGTGGATACGGTGGGTCGGGTCGAGAGAAAGAGCTGGCTGGTGGGTTATGTGAGTTTTTCTTTTCGCTGCATCTTGCTGCTTACTGACTGCATGGTCAAGGAAATGTGACGACGATGTAAGCAACCTTTTCTCTCCCCGCGACTCCAAAGCTGACAGCCTGCTCCCACGCAGACCCTGCCAATCCTCTCAAACCTCCTCCCCATCCTGCTCGCCAACCCGCCCACCATCCCCTCCTACATCGGTACCTCTCTCGGCCACTGGACCGGCTATCATTTTTATTTCGAAGGGATGATGTATGGATTTAGTTGGCCTGTCGTACGTCCCGTCTTTCCCCTCTCCTCCTGAAAGGGCTGACCCGTTTCTCGACGTTTTGCAAGCGCAGATAAAAACCCTCGCCACGGCGGCCGTCCCCGCATACGAACGCAACGCCCAACGAAACGAAGACGCATTCATGGGAGAGCTCATGTTCTCGCTCCCTTTCCTCCATACCCCGTCGTCTGGGTGTTTACCGGAGGGAGAGACGGTGATGTTCCCCAGACCGATACCGCGTCCGGGAGTAGTCGCGGGCGAGGGCGAGGGGGCAGAGCATAACGATGTTGAAGAGGGTAACAGTAAAAACGAAAAACAAAAAGACGACACCAACTACTCTCTCCCACCACCCAACCCTGATCCATGCACTGGTCTCTTCCGACTCGATCTCGGGCGTAGGTTGGGTGATTACCATCACGCCCAAGGTCAAGGTTTGGTAACAGGGAACATGGGGGATATTGTGGGGTTACATGGGTTGAAGAATGACGAGGTGGGTCGTTTTTCCATCTCCCCCCATCCACTTTTTCATCTGCCAAGGTTTATCAAAAACAAAAGGAACAATGCTGAAGCAAAGATTTAAAATTAGGATTATGTAAAAGTATACAACCAATTCCGGACACGGCTCGAAGGGGAACGTAAATGGGAATGGGCGGTACCCGACGCGTTGTCGGTGTAGGGGGGGGTGTAGGAATATCAGTGTAGAGTAGGAGACATCGTTGGTGAAGCCTTGTCGGTTGATAGTCCATCTACACATCTTTGTATCTATTAGAACCCTGTCCAGTTTTCTGCATTTAGCCATTCTAGCTTTTTCATGTAATATTTTTTTTTTCCACGCATCGTTAGTTCTAATTGCAAGGTTTCATACATGCTCAAGCGAGGGATCCAAAAAATGAATATAAAAAAAAAGGATATAAAAGGAAAAGGAGAGAAAACAATGGCATGGCACATCTTGGGTGAGAGAGATTTGAGATTTTGACGAGTGACGAGACTTGGATGTCAAGTGGCGGGAAGAGGGGGGCGAATTTTTTAAGTGTGTCGTTGATATATGCCGACGACCATAGCGTGGTCTCGCTCATACGGTTCAAGAGTAAGTTGTTCTAGGTAAATAAACGTTAGCACCTCGACCAAACCCCAGACCGCGCAAGAAAACGCACCCTTGGGCTTGATACCCTCCTTCCTCATATTGTTAACTTCACTGGCAAACACCTGGGCCGCAGGCGCCGTCGAGTCGATACAGTTGGCCTTGATGGAAATGACGATGGCGCCGCCGTTCTTGAGGAAGTGGTGGGCGTTGAGGGCGATGATACGCGCCTGGTCGGGCTGGGCGACGTCGGCGAAGATGACGTCGACCATTTGGACGAGCATTCGGTATTTTTGAGGGTGTCGGGCGTCGTCGACGATGGCTGTCGGGGGTTAATAAAAGGGAAAAGGGGGGAGGAAAAAGGGGAGACTTACGGACGACGTTGGTTCGCTTCTTGGCCATACCGATCAACTCTCGACCGGGACGGTGAGAGAATTCGACGGCGTAGACGACACCGTCGGGACCGACAATGTCAGAGACGTGGGAGACGGACGAGCCAGAGGCGGCACCGAGGTAGAGGACCTTGGCTCCGGGTTTGATCTAAGTCGTGTCAGCACGGTTTGGGTCGCCGAAAGGAAAAAGAGAATGGCGCGACTCACGTGGATGTTGTCCAGACCGCCCAAGATACCAGCAGCAAGCTTACTCCTAAAAGGGTTCCACACTCGGTACTCGACTTTTTCCTCCTCGCCATCCGCGTTGGTGGTGGCGATGCTGATCCTCTTTTCGCCGTAGACGGATTCGCCGGGAGTCATGTTTCGGGTAACGAGCAAGTGTTCCTTGCCCTTGGCGATGTAGACACCTTCGTGCTTGTGGGGTTCGAGGGTGACGGCACCGGGACCGCTCCGGCCGAGACCGGCCTTGCCGCCACGACCACCGCCTCGACCGCCGGGCGCACCTCGACCACGGGGAGCACCTCGTCCTGTAAGAAAAAAAGGGGTAAGGGCGTTGCAATGGACGGCTGGATGGATGTGAAACTAACCTCGACCACCGGCACCACCACGGGCAGCACCACCACCTCGTCCGCCGCCGAATCCGCCTCGCCCGCCGGCACCACCGCGTCCACCGCCCCTGGGGCCGCCTCGACCGCCGCCACGTCCGCCTCTGTCACCGAAAGCCATTTTGAATTGATATAGAGTTGCTGGGGGTTTTAGGGAAAAGGGGGGAGGAGAAGGAGTGCGGTGCTCGTTGCGACTTTTGGTGGAACAAGCAGGTTTTGGAAAGGGGCGAGAAATCTTGAGGGAGGGATGGTTTCGGTCACGTGACCGGGATTATTTGGGGGAAAAGCGGGGTGGAAAATAATGGGGGCTGGCTGCGTCGCGCTGGGTGCTGATAATGGTTGCAAGGGATGGCGCACGGGCCTCTGAGTGTATCAGCAGCTTATCTCCCCCCCCCCGCCGCAGCATGGCCGCCCCCTTCCCGGACAACGGCTCGCCGGTCCCCTCTGTGCCGTTCCCGAGCATCCACAACCCCCTCCCCTACACGCCCCCCCCCTACCATGCGCCCGCCGCCTACTACCGCCACGCCCCGCCGTACTATCCCCCGCCCCCCGCCCCGTACCCCTCCTATGCGCCGATACCCATGGGCGGCGCAGGGCCTGGGCCCGCGACGATGCAGAACGGCTACGGCGGCTACGGCGAGTACGGCGTGTACTATGGCTACGCGGGCTATCCAGACTACCAGCCACCCCACGCTGGCTACCCGCCTGCAGACGGCGACGACTACAGCGACCCCGCAAAGACCCCGAGCTCGGCACACGCCGTGCCCCAGCCGCCCGCCATCGTCCCGCCAAACCACACCCCCCACGGCATGCCCCAGCAGTTCCCCTCCTATCCCCCGAATCACCCGTATGCCTTTGGCGGCGGTGTGGGCTATCCCCAGGGGTACACCCGGCCGCCGCAGCATATGCACCAGCACCAGCATCATCCGCAACCGCACTTTCACCCGCAACATCAGCAACATCTCCAGCAGGGGCCGTATGGAGGGTATGGCTATCAGGAGGGGTATCATGGGGGGAAATTAAATCCTGCAGCGCAGGGGTTCAAGTATAATCGGTTCCAGCAGCAGCAGCAGCAGCAACAGCAACAGCAACAGCAACAGCAACAACAGCAACAGCAACAGCAGCAACAGCAACAGCAGCAACAGCAACAGCAACAGCAACAGCAGCAACAACAGTTACAGCAAGCACACGCCCACGCACACGCCCAAGCCCAAGCCCAAGCCCAAGCCCAATCCCAAGGACCGCCACGACAACCTGTACATTCTCAACAACCCCCTCCTGCACCTGCGCCTATCGCTCCTAGTCAAAATCAACCATCCGAACCATTACAACCGCCCATCCCCAACGGTCACTCCCACCCCGAACCTCCTACTCCCTCAACACCCACAGCCACCACAAAAGAGCAAGAAGCGCAGTCTGCCGCACAGCAAGAGCCTGTTCCTGCATCTGCGGCTGTCGAGCAGGAAAAAGAGACTGCAAAGGATGAAGAAACTTGCCCCGACGCGTCCTCGGCGATCGCCGCACCTCGATGGAACTTTATCCATCCGTCATCTCTCCCATCATCGTCATCCACCGGTATTGCCACTTTACATTTGGAAATGAACAAACATGCCCATCCGCAGAGAATAAAGCTGGTGCGGGCTCGTCCGGGAGAGGAGAGTGATGGGAATAGTTTTGCGATAGAGGTGAAGACTGGTTTGCCAGAGGAGATTGTCGTTGATGAGCAATCGCCATCTCAGTCGCAAGAAAAGGGAAAAGGACGAGGAAAAGGTGGGAAGAAGAAGACGAAGGAAACGGGCAAAGGAGTGTGGAAGACGGGCGAGAAGAGGAGAGTAGAGTTGGTGTTTGGCGAAATTGTCCCGGAGCAGGAGAGGGAAAAGGAGGACATGGCAGAGTGGGTGGGTGAAAAGCCAGTGGTCGATGAAAAGGAGGAGGAAAAAGTGGAGAAGAAGGAAAGGTCTACACCAGCGCGCGCACCAGCACCCGCACCCTCGCCCGCCAAACCTCGTTCATGGGCCGCCCTCCTCAAAACCCCTACTCCTTCTTCGCCCTCCACCCCCGGCGCAGTCCCCAGCTCATCCGCCAGCGTCACTTCCACCACCGAGGCTGGGCCTTCCCGTCCACGACCATCCACCTCTGCCTCCCCTTCCACCCCAAACCTTACCGCCAACGTTAATGGTCTGCAACTTTCACCGCCAACCCAAGGACAACAACAACAACAAGCCAAAACGTTCAACTATGCTGCGGCTGCAATGTCGTCCGTGCCTTCCCCACATGAAGAGCTGATCAAGCTTTTGAGCGAGGGCGTGAGTTCTCTCCGGGGAACGGGGACGACAGTAGGGTTGAGTGTAAAGGAGAAGGAAGCGTTGATGGTGCCGAGGGGTTTGATCAATACCGGTAACATGTGTTTTGCCAACACTGTGAGTTGAATTTTTGCGACTGGATAAAAGATCGAAGATGAAAAAACGAACATGAAAAAAATGCTGACAACAGTCGATGCGATAGATCCTTCAAGTATTGGTTTACTGTCCGCCGTTTACAGAGTTGTTTGAGGAATTTGGAAAGAGGCTGAAAGCTGATTTGGCGAGGAAGACTCCGTTACTAGAGGCGATGTAAGTCTCGTCTTCTCGTCTCCCCCAAAAACACAAGGCGCGGGCTGACAATGCGACGATTATAGGATCATCTTTTTGCGAGAGTTTGTCTCATCACCCGAATCATCAACATCAACAACGTCAACACCCAAGGGGAAAGGAAAGGACAAGGATTCGAGGAAAGAGGCGTTTATCCCGGAGAATGTGTATGATGCTATGAAGGAGAATAAGAGGTTTGACTCTATGCGCGTGAGTCGACGTCCAAATCTAAATCCTCGCCAGTGCTATGAAAAACGTTTGACTGATAACATCTTTTTTTATAAACACAGAGAGGTTACCAAGAAGATGCTGAAGAGTATCTCGGATTCTTCCTCAACACTTTACACGAAGAAATCATCTACCTCCTCTCACAAACATCCACCACTTCTTCATCTATGCCCAACGGTCAACCCAGCGACTCTTCTAGTCGACAAGTCGAACGGCCCGTTTCCCCCCGCGCCGGCGCCGGCATCAACGGCAACGCCGACTCATCCTCTGGCTGGCTCGAAGTCGGCAAGAAACAAAAGACGCACGTCGTGCGCGCTACCGAATCCCGCGAGTCGGCCGTCTCACGTTTATTCGGCGGTAAACTCCGTTCCATCCTCCATACCCCCGGTCAAAAAGATAGCGTCACCATCGAACCTTACCAACCGCTCCAACTCGACATTACCGGCCCTGCCATCTTGTCCATCACCGACGCCCTCCGTGCGATCTCCACACCCGAGATTATACATGGAGTATATTCGGCGGCTAAAGGTGGGGAAGTGGATGCGACCAAGACGGTGTATGTGGAGACTTGGCCAAAGGTTTTGATTTGTCATTTGAAGAGGTTTGTGTATGATACAGAGGAAGGTGGTGTGGTGAAGAGGAGTAAGGCGGTGGCGTATGGTGTAGACTTGGCGATCCCTAACGGTGAGTTGTTGTTTTTTTTTTTTTTTTTTTTTTGTCTCGTGGTCTGACAGCGTTTGTTCGGGTGACTAGAAATAATATCCCCCGCAAGGCGGACATCGACCCCTATAAAATACGCCCTCTTCGGTGTAGTCTACCACCACGGTTCTTCAGCTTCAGGAGGACATTACACCGTTTCTGTTGCTCGTCCCTCTTCTTCTTCTTCCAGCTCCACATCGTCCACCTCTATTCAAAGCCCCGCGGGAACATCGTCATCATTACCACCACCATCATCATCAACGACAATAGCATCCAGGTGGCTCCACTTTGACGACGAAAATGTACGTGAAGTGCGAGAAGAAGATGTAGTTGTCTCCCTGGACCAAGCCAAGGGTGGGGAAACCGGGTCGGTCGGTGGGAGGGAGAGGTGTGCGTACTTGCTGTTCTATAAGAGGGTGCAGTAAGAAGCATAGAGAAAAGAAAAAAAAAAGCGCGTATGCGCCGGGCTTTAGAACAGGGGACGTTTGATCTTGTAGAGCAGGTTGGGAGGTGTCGGAGTAAAATTGATAGACGTTGGGTGCTAGGAAGGGCAGGGTAGGCTTGAGAAGCGATCGGTACGCGGAAGGAAGGGGAGGAGCCAAAGAAGGAGGTAGAGGCGGGATGGGGAAAAAAAAGAGAAGAGTGAGCCTGCTGGGGCTGAAGGAGTACATTAGCTAGCGTCGATGTGACTTTGGGGCTTTTTTTGGTGCATATAGTTTGAAATGAACGGGTTTGGGATGAGCAATGTGTATATTATCCAGTTGGGGGGGTTGAGTAGTAGCATATTTATATGAATGGGAAGTTTAATCGCGATCCGTTTTTGTTTCTTGATTCAAAATCATAAGACTCAACGTTCAAATAATAAGATTGAAAGCGACAAGAACGATACATTAAAAACCATACATGTGATTCAGATACAAATAAATGAATGATTATGGCCTCCCTCCTTCTGTCGATGGAAATTCACTTGACTGTCCGCAGAGTACGAAATGAAGAGTTTGGGTGACAGGGGTTGTAAAAGAGGGTGAATGATGGGAGTGGCCGGTAAAGCCGTCGAGGTTTACCTCTCCGGTCACTTAACTAATACTCGGTGCATTTTCATCTCCTGCCATGCAAAGATATCATGCATCAAGCATACCCAAGGAATATCACACTAACTTGGTATAGAGACAGTATTACCCTTATAAACTCTTTTTGAAAGATGCTGAAATGAACAAATATATAACGACATGTTAATTAACAGAGCCGCCCGATTTTTTTCTCTAAACAGTGTTCGGTTGAAGTCAATGTCATCAGGTGCCTACGAATCTTTCTGCTTAATGGTACTTTGCCCTTCTGCGGAAGAAGCCATAGAAGCCGGGGTACCCATCTTCATGTTATTTTTTTTCAACCAACTCGAATTCGTTGATGTTTAATGTCAGACTTGTGCTGTCCGAAAGACCGCCTGGAGACTCCCAGAGCTGGTCGGTCCCTAGAACTGGTGCGTTCCCATTGAACGAGCCTGTTACAGGGGTTTGACTATGGCCGCTATTCCCGATGAACGAAACGGGTGAGGGTTCAAAGCCGCTCTGTGCACTAGCCTGCAATGTTGTATTGATAGACGGACGCATCGTGAGAGAGTCCCGGGTAGTTTTATCAATTGGTGCAGTACTCGATAAGCTCGTGTCAATGGGCATCATACCGCCGATCAATGCAGATGTCGGAAAGATCGGTTGTGAGAGGGACCGCTGTCTCTGATGTCCTGCTGGAGCTAGTGTAGCAGCTTGTTGCCCTTGATGGGCGCGGGACATCATGTCTGTATCGACGCTGGCACTTGAAAGTGGAAGGGGCGGCGTGGCGGTAAGGTTGGGAGGTGAGGAAAAGGAAGGTGGGGTTGAGGTTGGATTGGAGTGAGACTGAGTGTTGGCATTGGTGGGGAGATGCAAGGCATTGATAGGCTTTGGGTGGATAGAGATGGGCCCGGAGATGAGGAAACTGGAAATAGGAGTTGGATAGGCGGTATTCGTGAGGAGTTGTTGGACTTTAGAAAAGGCTGGTAGTAATATCTGTTGTCGTGGGACGGAGTAAGCTCTTATTTATTTCAAAAGCAGCAGATGTGATGCTCACAGAGGCCGGTCCGGTCAACTCGACTTTACCCCCGGCTCCAGCTTCGCCTCCCGTAAAATCACCGACTTCCTTCCATCCCGCGCCTTCTTCCTCTTTCCAACACGCAAATCTTACTTTACCTCGTCCAAGTTCGAATCGCACAGCCACTGCATCTGTAATGGCTGATGGGTTATTCGTCGCTTGGAGATTGGAGATGGCAGAGGTGGACAGGGGAATGTCGATACGAAAGATGGTAGTGTGGAGGACGTAGAGGTGCAGCGTGGGAAAGAGAGGGGAGGGATGAGAAGGAGTGGAGGCTGAACGGAAACGGATAGAAGCAGCTAGGTCGGGGCGTATATTGCCTGTTCCAGGGGTGAGGAACCTAGTCCACTTGGCAATCGAAAGCACAGTGATGGGGAGGATGGACAAGCTCGCTGAGAACATCATCTTGATCAGCTGCCGGCAATCGCATTATAATAAAACCTACGATCATCATCGTGGATAAGACTGTTTAAACGTTCTATATTAACCCCTCCTTGTTTCATTTCACCCGGCCCCCCGCTAGTTGATCTTGTTGGTCCACTTTTACCCTTCTCTTGTCCCTGCGCAGACGGCTTGATGGTCGGACTGTTGGTTTGTAAAGGTTTTGGAATATTGGCCGCATCGCGCTCCTTCGCGCGAGATTTTGAACGACTATTGAAAGATGTAAGTTTCGGATTCAGAATACAAGGTGATGAATGTGCTTACCGATTTTGGAACCAAATCTGCAGAGTTTTGGGACGCACGTCCGGGCCAAGCTTTTTTGCAAGTGCTTCCCGAGTTGGACCGTCTGGAGTTCTACCACCTTATTAGAAACCCAGTTTCGTTCACAAAATCGAGAGCTTAACTCACTTGTTCTCTTCATACGATTTGATGAGGATTTCCAACTGCTCCTTTGTAGGTTTAAACCTCGGCAACTTGAATTCTTGTCCATTCCCTGGACGAAAGCCTGTATTCATCTGTGGGAACATATTGAGACTTAAAGGGTTACCAGTTTCCATATTCATGCTCATTCCTCCAAGCATATTTCCAGATCCAAACTGAGACCCTCCTTCATATCCATGCTCGTAAGGCAGTTGGGTCAGTTTTGCTCCAGTAGCAGGCGTTTTCCCCGCTGGGGAAGGATGAAATATCCTCTTGTTCTCCGAAAACGCCGGTACTGATGGTTGCCGGAAGAGATTTCTGGCCGAAACGTAGGATGGCGTGCTTGGGTAAGAGATGTGTAGAGGAGGGTAGGGGCAGTGGTTGAATGGAGGCGTCATTGATGATGGCGAAGAAAGGGTGACGAGTGTGGAGGACCGACGCCGGTTAGGCGAATGCACGGCGGAGCTTGCAGAGTAGCCTCGAACTGGCATGGGGCAAGAAGGATTAAAAGGATGGGCGGCTGTAGGGTAGCTTGCATCGGGGATAGAAGTGGTATTGAAAGTCGCAAACATGGGAGAAATGCCTGTCAGACCGTTTTGAAAGGTTATGTTCTTTGTCAAAGGTGAGGAGATGAATGGGTTGTCTACGGCTGGTGATTGAGACCATTGGCCGGTGCCAGTATTAGGTGTCATACGGTACGAGTATGTATCATTATTTTGCTGCGATTGAGACATAGAGAAGGAACTGGTAAAATTTGTAGAAGTGGGAAAGGGAGAACGGTCGATGATATCTTGCGAGTTATCGGGACAACAAGATGAGTAAGAGTTAAGCGCCCAGGAAGTTTTGGTCCCTGCCGGAGATACCGTTAAAGGCTCTGATGAAGAATCAGATGGTGCGATGCTGAGTGGTCGGGAAGGACCAAAAGCATGCTTCAAAGGTGAGAAGCCGTCCGAAGGGCTTAAGGAGGAGAATTGGGGGATAGAAAGCGCAGATAGGTCGACCATTTTGCGAAGACTACTTGCACTCGGATGACAGATGGTTGCAAGCGGCGAGTCGGAATATACTTCAAACGACAGATAGGGACAAAGAGTGACAATACTGGATTCATTGTCAGCCACGACCATATTGAGGTCTACCCGAGAGGTAAAAGCACTTACAGTTGGACAACTGAAAGAACAGCCGGCAGAATATAGCCACTCGCACATCACGAGAGCGCTTGCGCACAGTCAAGGTCATATATTAGACAACCCATTCCAGATTTGACATTACCTAGGCTGGAGAATAAAGGAGAGGCAAAGGCTTCTTTAGTGTGATGCGGATATTTTGAACACCAAAGGATGATAAAACAGTGATATCTGAATCTCGTCCTGAGCTTCAGTAACTGACCTTATGAGGCTGATGCACAGTGTACCATAGCCTGGATGTGAAAATGAAGCTCAAGATCGGACAGCTCCCAAGACAAAGGGGTCAAAGAAAGAATGAATTGGTATAAACGGAAGGTAAGCCTTTGGGCGGGCAGGGCGGTATGAAGGATGGATAGCGAAGAGCACTGCTCAGGAGAGCGGTGGGCCGAAGGGAAAAGAAAATGAACGAAGGTGGTCGCTTTATCTGTCCAGTAGCAGATGTTAACAAAGGCCTCGAATTCTTATGGAACGCAGTCACGATATCAAACACACCCGATACATGGTGCTCGACCGCACGAGCTTCAAAGATGCTTCTCGTAGGGAAGCTCCTGGGCTCACGCTTGTTTAAGGATGTCGATCTCTATTTCCACCGGAAGCGCTCATGTCCACTGAAACACAGATGCACGTTGTCTGATGTTGTTGTTGCTTTGTCAATCAAGTCCTTCAAAGGCGCGATGTGACGACAGTCTTTGCTTCTCCCTCGTCTCCGGCTATCGTCACTCGTCGTCCCTCGCCCTCCCAAGCTCTTTGACCGCGTCCCTGAAAGCCCTGACATAACTTTCCCCCCTCATGCCCTAGCCCTCGAGCCGCTGATCCAGGCCCTGCAGATGGTGTCTTTGATCATCATCTGTCGTCAAGTTTGGCATATTGGGCGAGCCTTCCGTGATTTGCGTATAGCGTATAATAAGTGCATGCCCTTCAGGTGCAATGACTTTTTATGGGTGGTATGTGTGTTTTTTGGAGATTGGGATGCTTGAGTACCGTGCAATTTGCAAGGTGAGAGGGAGGATGACTGAGTTAGAGCATTCGTAAATTGAACGTCGATAGGGGATATGCGAAGAACGGCCGCAATGGAAAGATTCGCACCTCAGTTGATTGGGACGAACCCGCAGAAGGGGCAATGCGCGGTTTAGCTGGTGCAAAAGACGTTTTTAGCTGAGAATGCTAGACGAGAACTATCCTTTCCATCCATCGCAGGCTTATGTGATCTGTGCATTCTTCCCACCAGCAACAGATGGCGTCTAGGAACATAGGAACCGTTGGGCAAGTGGACAGTGTGCCTGGGTCCTGGTCCCAAGTTTCACCGAAGGCGGACATAGCCGCTTATGGCCATTCACCGAAATCGGGCAAACGCCAGCCCGCCTCTGCGTCATCGCCTTGATGTTTTTTCAAGTTCAGAGGTTTGTCTTGCTCATCTCCTCAATTCAACGTCTTCGTTCGACTGACATAGATTTACCACAAGCTCTAGCGTTGGCTACCTTCCCGACAATTCACATTCATTAGAACGTAGATCATACTCACTCTAGCTCCCAACAAACCGTCAAAGTCCGTGTGAAAGGGACAGGTATATCGATAACTCATCGGCACTCGACTCCGTACCCTCTCCATGCTGTCCTTGAAGGAAAGTAAAAAATCCAAACCATCCAAGGAACATCCAGCAGCGACCAAGGCTCAGGGGACGACCTTCTCAGCTATCCTCTCGGCAATCTACTACTACACCCTCGGCGCTCTTTTCTCGAACATCTCCAATAGCGTCTACTCTCTCGTCGGTTCCTTAGGCATGGCGAGGTGGGCGAGAGATATCGTGCGAATCGTACCCTCCAAACCTGGCATAGTTAAGCTCAGGAGCAGTTTAGGGTCTGGAGGTGCGAAGACGGGCAAGGGGAACAAGAACCTGACAGAGTGGATTAATGAGAGTGTGCCGAGTTTGATGGGGAGGTTTACTCCTGCTGCTTGGCTTCCAAAGTAAGTGGCATGATCTGAGCGATGGATGTATATGGGCTAAATAGTGTCCTTAGCGGGCACCTTCAAACACTTTTCACAGCTGCTGGTGACTTCACCAAAGTCGATAAAGTTCATTACATTCGGTTAGTTATATCACGAGTTTTGTTTCAGCCGTAAGCGGCCCTGACAGTCATTCTTAGTACATATCTCCGCTTACCCGATGGTGGGACATTGTAAGTTCCTTCACTTTTATGCCATATGTTCGCTCAAGGCCAGATCAGGGGCATTGATGCCACTCCTGAAAATCACGGTGGACTTCCGGCCGACGCACCGACAGTAGTAGTCTGCCACGGTCTCACTGGAGGTAGCCACGAAAGTTATGTCAGGAATATCCTTGCGTGGGTGGCAAAACCCAAGGAGGACGGAGGTTTAGGCGGAAGAGGTGTGGTGGTCAATGTGAGTTGGTTTCATATCATGTATGTGTACGTGTGGTTGACGAATGGATTTACAGTTTCGAGGTTGTCTGTAGCTTCCTCTTCATACGTTAAGACCGAGAAACTAATGATTCTAAATCGCAGGCGCCGGTGTCCCTGTAACCTCATGCCAATTGTATTCTGCAGGTACCACAATGGATCTCGCCCTTGCCCTCCATTTCATCCGCAACCGCCATCCATCCTCCCCTCTTATCGGCATCGGCTTCTCCCTCGGAGCATCCATCATCTCCCGCTATCTGGGCGAGTACGGTTCTTCTTCAATCCTCTCTGCTGGTGTCGTCCTAGGTTGTCCTTGGGATCTTACAGCCATGTCGCACAAACTCGAGAACGACTGGTTCACTGCTCGGGTGTATTCTTCTACCCTTGGGAGGAATGTTCTTCGGCTCTTTTTCAAAGCCTTTGACCAAAATCCTGCCGTATTTGAAGCGCCAGATAGCCCGATTAGGGAGTACATTGAGGAACTCAAAGCAGAGAGGAAGAACCAAGGGACGCAATCGAGATTGAGGAGAATTGATGATTTGCTGGTTTCCAAGATTGGTGGACCGAGAGGGATTGGGGCATGGCCGTTCCCTAGTGCGAAGGAATACTATGACTGGGCGAGCTCGACGCACGTTTTGAGGAACGTCAAGGTGTAAGTTGGTTATCTTTCATTTTGTCTTCTCTCTCAAATTGAAATGGATCTGATGTGGCTCCCCCATATTAGCCCTTTGTTTGCTATCAATGCATTCGACGATCCTGTCGTGGATGGAGGTATGTCTTTTTGTGGAACCGTAAGGCGTGAACTATGGGCTAATCCTGTCACCTTTCCTATAGGTGCTTTGCCTCTCGATGAGTTTGTGGCCTCGTCACACATTTACACTGCTGTCACAGGCGGAGGTGGTTCGTCTTTCGTTTCTACTTCTTCCCCATTTTATTTCTCTTTGGCAGTGAGGCTGATTTGCAATCCCTATAGGCCACCTCGGGTGGTTCGATGGTCCTTTCTTCGACAAAACCAAGTCCAAGCAGCGCTGGGTTCTCAAGCCTGTCTCGGAATTCATTTCAGCTTGCACGCGAGATCTTTCCCCTCCCGATGAAGATCCTGATTCCCGCGTGGACATTGTTGCTGGATCGAGAATCGGTCCAAAGGGGGCAGATGTGAAGCTGGGGGCAGAAGCAAATGGCAATGCGGATTTTAAGTCGAACATTGATGCGGATGTTGAACTGAACGCGGATGGAGGATGGGAATGGGTTGTTAACCCAAAGTACAAGATACCGGGATTTGAAAAGGTTGGGTGGAAGGTATTGAGGGAGGGCGAAGTGGTGGAAGGAGAAAGCGATGAAGGAGAAGGGGGGCTGGTGCAAGGGTTGTAGGACTTTGAACGAGCGCTAGAATGATAGACCGACGGTTATAGAACCATTCTGTTGTTGGACCCTTATACAAGTAATCATACATCCATGCATCTCCGCTCTCAATCATATTCACCGGGTATAGTTTATTAATTAATGGGGCGCTCACTATCGTTGGTTGCTTGTCTTTCAAAGAAGAAGGGTGCCTTTCACAAACTCCTCTAGTCTTCGCTTGTTGCTTTGGTGAAGGTCTGACTGGAAAACGTTATAAGAACGCATTCGTTGTGTGCATCATACAAGAAGCTTTACTATGAATAAAGAGAGGGCATTGATGTGTCTGGCTGTTCTTTTAAGGGTATCGATCGATATACGTATTAAGAAGGCGGCGTTTAGTACGCTACAAGAAGTGCAATTCGTAATTAACAGAACGAACGTTGTTGGTGATCGATTTATTTAAGATGTAGCCGGCGGTTTACCGAGGAGGGCTGCGTGCCGTCGGCATTTGCCTTGCTGGCCCTTGTATGCGTTTTGCGTTTTGTGTTACGTATGCGGCAAAGGTTAAGGGAAATGAAGGGGCCCGAATCGACGAAGAGGATGCGTGGATAGATTAAACAAAGGCCTAAGTAGCATTGGTACGAAAGACGGCGGTATCACTGTAGGTAGCACGGCGTATGCTGGCCATGCTGAACGAATGCAGGCAGATAGGTGGTGTAATATAATATTTGGTGGTCGCCGACCATTTTCCATTCACTTTTCCCTTTTCCGTCCCCTTTGCTATGTTGTGGGACCTTACGGCTACGACGACGGCCGCCATTGCTATGCTCGACATTTGGATTCTTGACTTTCGAATTTTGCCGATGGACGGATAAACCGATGGATGGAGCCATTGCATTATTGGTCATCACTCAGGCCATGGGACGGGAAAAAGGGGAAGCTTTTGCGGCTGTCGTATGTCTTCTTAGATCATTTTTCTTCCTTGCCAATGCAGTAATGTTGCTTGTTGCGTGGTATTGCTTGATGCTTGAACAAGCTTAAGGTCCTGCATGTTGCGCTGTTCTGAACAGCATGCACCTTCACGGTTGTGGGGCAGCTGCTTCATTCAATTGACCCCGTTCAATATGCCTTTCTACGACATCAGTCGACTATGCAGATCTACCTCTCCGGTCTTCGCTCGTGCTCGCACAAAGACCCTAGAACCCCTCGGGAAGAACAGGGACTAAGATAACGAAGCGTCGGACGGCGCCGGGAACCGTGGGTTATCTTTATCTTTTTGACACGCCGGATTCAAAAAGTAGGGAGAGATGACCAAAAAGGGAAAGTGCCTGAAGGTTTATTAGGGTTATCCACCGGTTATCGGAGGGTCCAGAAAGGGCGGAATCAACTTCTCCGCAGCTTGTGCCGTAGGATCTGCGAGGGAAGTATGACCGCATCGCTCCAATTCTGCCCGACACTGACCAAGTCGTTCCCACAAGCTTCCGCCCGTGAAGCAGCATTCAGCTGTATAAGACTAACCGCTTCCACCAGAATCCACCTGTTCCCATACTATTGCATTTACAGCCAGTTCACTCAATACAACTTCTCAGCATGGCTGAAGAAACATCCTCCCTCACCTCTTTTGGTCAGGCTCGCTCGACTGTCAAGGACCAGCCCTTGACAGTGGAGGAGCTCAAGAAGATCGATGCCTACATGCGGGCCTCCCTTTACCTCTGTCTTGGTATGCTCTATCTCCGTCAAAATCCACTTCTCAAGGAGCCTCTCAAGAAGGAACATCTCAAGGCTCGTCTTTTGGGTCACTGGGGTTCCGACGCTGGTCAGATTTTCACCTACATCCACATGAACCGTCTCATTAAGAAGTATGATTTGGATGCTCTTTTCGTTTCTGGTCCTGGTGAGTCCCTTCATTTTGTTCTATAATTTCTGGTATCTGACGACACTTTAGGTCACGGTGCCCCCGCTGTCCTCTCTCAGTCCTATCTCGAAGGTGTCTACACTGAAGTCTACCCCAACATAACCGAAAATGTCGAAGGCATGCGACGCTTCTTCAAGCAATTCTCATTCCCCGGCGGGGTTGGTTCTCACGCTACTCCCGAGACTCCTGGATCTCTTCACGAAGGTGGTGAACTCGGTTACTCCATTTCCCACGCCTTTGGTACGGTCTTTGACAATCCCAACCTCATTACTCTTACTATGGTCGGTGATGGTGAAAGTGAGACTGGCCCTCTGGCTGCTTCTTGGCACAGTACTAAGTTTTTGAATCCTATCACCGATGGCGCTGTTTTGCCTGTCTTACATCTCAACGGGTAGGCCACAATTTCCTTTCTCGATTAGTATACAACTGACATTCTTGACTTAGTTATAAGATCAACAACCCCACCGTCCTTGCTCGTATCTCCCACGAAGAGATTGAAGCTCTCTTTATCGGCTATGGCTGGAAGCCCTACTTTGTCGAAGGCTCTGACCTTCCCTCTATGCACCAAGCTATGGCTGCTACTCTCGAAAAGGCTGTCCTTGAGATCAAGGCCTACCAGAAGCAAGCTCGAGACTCTGGCAAGGCTTTCCGTCCTCGTTGGCCTATGATAATTCTCCGATCCCCCAAGGGTTGGACTGCTCCTCGAAACGTCTCTGGCCACCACCTCGAAGGCTATTGGCGTGCCCACCAGATCCCCCTTGCCGACGTTGCTTCCAATTCTGAACACCTCAAGCTCCTCGAGGACTGGATGCGATCTTACAAGCCCGAAGAGCTCTTCACTGAGGATGGTAAACTTATCCCTGAGCTCAAGGCTCTTCCTCCTGCAGGTCAAGCCCGTATGTCTGCCAATCCTGTGTCTAACGGCGGTTTGGTCCGCAAGGCATTGAATCTTCCCGACTTCAAGGACTACGCCATCAAGGACATCGCTCCTGGTGTGACTCTTGCCCCCAGCATGTCAAACATGGCGCTCTTTGTTAGGGACGTGATCAAGAAGAACCAGACCAACTTCCGTCTATTCGGCCCTGATGAGACTGAGTCCAACAAACTCGCTGCTGTGTATGAGGCAGGCAAGAAGGTTTGGATGGGCGAGTACTTGCCCGAGGACACTGATGGTGGTAACCTCGCTCACGCGGGTCGGGTGATGGAGATCTTGTCTGAGCACACAGTTGAAGGATGGCTTGAGGGTTATGTCTTATCTGGTCGACATGGTCTTGTGAGTGCTATCTTTTATACTTTTCCTTAACTCATGACTGACATCTCCTTCTAGCTGAATTCCTACGAGCCCTTCATCCACATCATCGACTCTATGGTTAACCAACACTGCAAGTGGATCGAAAAGTGTCTCGAAGTCGAATGGCGTGTCAAAGTCTCCTCCCTTAACATTCTTCTTACCGCCACGGTCTGGCGTCAGGACCATAACGGTTTTACTCACCAAGACCCCGGTTTCCTCGACGTCGTCGCCAATAAGTCCCCCGAGGTCGTCCGCATCTATCTCCCTCCCGACGGTAATTGTCTTCTCTCTGTCATGAATCACTGCTTCGACAGCAAAAACTATGTCAACGTTGTCGTTGCCGACAAACAGGATCACTTGCAGTATCTCGACATGGAAGCTGCTGTTGCGCACTGTACCAAGGGTCTTGGTATTTGGGAATGGGCGTGTGTGGGTGACCCCAACGAGAACCCTGACCTCGTTATGGCTTGTTGCGGTGATGTCCCTACTATGGAGTCTCTTGCTGCCACTGCTCTCCTCAAAGAGTACCTCCCAGAGCTCAAGATTCGTTTTGTTAACGTCGTTGACCTCTTCAAGCTTATCTCTCACGTGGACCATCCGTAGGTTCATCTCACGAGATCCGACCCTTGAACATGTACTGACTTGCTTAATTAGTCACGGTCTTACTGATCGTCAGTGGGTCTCTTACTTCACCGAAGACACTCCAATCATCTTCAACTTCCACTCTTACCCCTGGCTCATCCACCGACTCACTTATAAGCGCCCTGGTTCTCAGAACATCCACGTCCGAGGGTACAAGGAGAAAGGTAACATCGACACTCCTCTCGAGCTCGCTATTCGTAATGAGACCGACCGATACAGTCTCGCGATGGACGCTATTGATCGTCTGCCCCACCTCAAAAACAAGGGTTCTATGGCGAGGGAGAAGCTGTATGATGCCCAGATTAAGGCGAGGGACTGGGCCTTTGAGCATGGTATTGACCCGGAGGACGTCAGGAAGTGGAAGTGGCCTTATGGTCCCAAGACTGAGGGTATTGCGAGCAAGCTTGGGTTCGGAGGAGAGAACAAGCAACAGGTTGCATCCGTTGGTACTAGCGAATAAGGGTTGATCGCAGTCAAAGTGTAATGTCGTAAGAAGGAAGTGTATTGTACAAACGAAAAAAGAATGAATTGTCTGTTGGTTCTTGTTCTTAGTTTGAGTGGCCTCCGGGATACTTTATAATGGCGCGCCTTCGGCACTGATGAATTACCAGCGAAATGTTTTTCATATGGTATATCTTTTGCATATTTCCAATATCTCTGGAGATTTTCACTCATTCCCACGCGTGATTTGGTAGATGAACAGACGATCGATCTTCATGTTCCTTGCATGCTTCCGCCCAACAACTTGCAAATATATTATATGAACCTTTAACCTAGGATTCCTACCTTTTTTGAATCAATTTTAACTATACTACTCTCACCTCTCATGATGTCCAACTATCTTTCAAATCCCAAACCCCCACCTCTACCTCCATACCATCCGGCAAACCGGCCGTCGTAACCTCAAGTTTTGTGAATGGCTCCTCTGGAAAAGCAACCATGGTGCCCACCAATGCACCATTATCAATGTAGATCTCGATTAGGCTGCGATCGATGATGACTTGGAGTCTTTTTGCTTGTTGAGCCTGGTTTCGCACAGCGGATGAATAACGGAAATAAATGTTAAGAGGGAAGCAAGGGAAAGAGGAAAAGATTAGCACTGGAAAAACACATGGGAGGACAGTAGAACATACTGGAGCTACCGAGAACTTGTCGGTGAAAAAAGGACTTTCGAACGCCTTTGTGTCTCTCCTATCAAGCCATGCGGCGATGGAATAAGGTTCCGCAAAAAAGTAACCCCCTTTCACCGTCTCGCCTGAGCTGTTCGTAGAAACGGTGAAGTTGAGCGACGCATATTCCGCGAAAGAGGCATCATCAGGGATGGTAAAGTTGACGTCGATGTATGCGGCCTCAGTGATAGTAGCAGTGGAGGACTTGTTGACGAGTTGTTGGGTATCAAGTTGATCCCCAAGGACGGGAGAAAGGTCGTACACTTCTTGAACGAGATCCCATCCGGCTGCAGTGATGTTTGTAAAGTAATTCTTCCTCGGCAATGTCATCGCACTCCTCCAACCTTCTTCGCCTGTCGGTACAAAGTTTGTATACTGCCAGTTGGATGCCCATCCAATACTGACAGGCTCATCATAGAAGAACTGACCGGCATAGTCGTCCTTCCCAAAGTTTGTGAGTCTCGCAGCAGAATCATAGGGAGTAAAGTGGGTACCGTTGAACTCTCCGGGGAAATACTGCGTGATAGACCCGCCAAGTGGTGAACCAGGATTAATGGAGATAGTGAGTACCCAAGAGGAATCAGAGGAGTTGGCGATTGGGATGGACACCATGTTAGGGCATTCGTATTGAAGGCCAAGGAAACCGACGTGGGTGATGTTGGAGGCGTGTGTCCATGATTTGAGGTCCGGAGAGGTGTAGACGCCAATAACGTAGTCTACAGGGAAAGCGACGACCATCACCCAATGGTCCTCGTACCAGATAACTTTGGGATCTCGGAACTGAGTCAATCCGACATCCAAGACAGGGTTACCTTCATACTCTTCGAAGGAATAGCCACCATCTTTAGAGTAGGCAATCTGCTGGACCTGGGCAGTTGGGGTATTGAGGGTGTAAATGGCTACAACGCCATTGTCCTGATCAGGGAAGAAACCAGAGGTATTATTGGTATCAATGACAGCCGAACCGGAAAAGACTCCCGAGGAAGAATTGGGAGGGAAGAGGGCGATAGGCTGGTTGGTCCAATGATAGAGGTCGGGAGAGGTGGCATGGCCCCAGTGTTGATTCCCGGCCACGATATCAGTTGGGTTATCTGAGATAGTCATTAGCAGTTGATTCTGTCGACAGCAGAAGTGACATACACTGGTAGTACAGATGCCAAGTTCCGTTGCCATCCTTGTGCAGACCGTTCGGATCATTCATAAATCCCTACGCAGCGTAGATTGTCAGCAGCGAGAAAGGGGGGAAATAAAGTCTCACTTACTTTTGGGGGTGAGAAATGAACCCTGGGGCGGTAAGGCCCAGAGTAGTCTCCATCGATGGGGACTCCAGTAGGGACAGAGGCAGCACTTGACGTTGTGGACTGAGCTAGACTCTGAAGGACATATGCCAGACCGGCGATGGTGACGGGGACGAGGGAGCGGAACATGATCGATGTCGTGGGCACGCTTCAGAAGTAGTCTTCTCTTCCTCTTGTCGTGCAGTTGTGTGATAGTATGTTCACAAGAGGACGGCTGTCGTTGTCGAAAGGGCATAGTCGTGAGCGAGCCTTTATATACCTGCTTCCCCCAAACTGATTTATGAATCGGCCCGATGTCGGCACAAGGGCTGCTTAACGGGTAAATCGAACATGACCATTGATATCTGCGGATTGAGGGGTCTTGGCTTCCCAATGCTGGAATGTCTACCGGGAGTGAGCTACAACTTGCAAATAGAAAACTGAGCCGAAGAGCTGCGGGGATGGACGGATAACTCAAGAGGAACAAGAGTGAGCGCTAGTGGACGAGAACAGGAACATATATGTATGACGTGCCTACGGCATACGACGAAGATGGCGATGCGACAAGCAGCCTCAGGCACAGTTGTCAGTTGTGCGGTGTGGGAAGCTGGCAGGTCACGGGGTAGAAGAAATCCCCATGGATCATCCCTTCAATGGTAACCTAGCCGGGGCCGTGTAGAAAGGACAAGTGGGAAGCGGCATGTGACCTCCGAATAAGAGTAGCGAAAGAACAAAAATAAGCTAACCCTCGGAGCTAACATCTGAAATCGTCATCATAACATCGGCAGTTGCTAATAGCGTACTGGATAACCGGCGGGGAGGATGTGGTGGTTGTGTTACGTAGCCAATAGGCAACCGGGAGTCACTGCTCTACCGAATCGGACAAAAAACCTTAAATAGTTTGACCGGCAACTATTCCCGCATTTCGGGTTGTTTTTCGCCGAAATTTGCTTTGGCAGGCTATCGTCGTGAAGCGGTTTTTTTTTTCAACCGCCGGCATAAAAAGATACGACAAACGAGTTTGCTTATTACTAGAGTCCGTTGAAATTCCCATGGCATTGTAGCGTGTCACGTCACAGTCGATTCAGAGGAGTATGATCTGTTGTACGAGTAATACTAAAGAAAATTGCGGTCTCCGCCGCCACTTTTGAGCGAGCCTCCACACCTCCACCCTCCTTCACTCGATCCTTCGTTGGCTACCTGTCGTGATCTCTCTTCTAGGTTTAATTCTTCTTCGACCATGTCCCGTGAATCCAAGAGGCAGGCAATTCCTGAGTGGGTGACATCAACCCCCCCACCACTCGCACGAGTCTGGTCCCACCACTTTAAATCTGAAGCAGGCCGGCGCGGAGCAGCACCGAAATGTTTCATGGTGGCAAGCCTTGGTAATAACCATTTCTGCGACCCGCACCAACACAACGAACAAATCCAATGATCGTTTGCGACGCGTTCGTGGTTACACTGAAGCCCAACGTACATCATTTGTCATCAATGATCCACAAGACAAGGTAAAACCTCTGCTTTTTGGTGGTGATGTTGTGGCTACTCTTCTGCGCACTGGAGAAGGCATGCCTGAGCATGTCACTCTAGCCTTGCTGTATGTGGCCCAACTTCTTCCACGAGACGATACCGACAAGACTCGATACATTTCTATCAGCCCGAGTGACCTGTCAAAGTTCAATGTCGAGGGTCAGATTATGCTTGTCAAGCACTCACAGAGCCCTATTGACCATGCAGAGGTAATACAATGGTCCGGAAAGTTTGTAAGCCTAGGGAGAGATGTCAGACTGAAGGCACGTACTAATTGTGTCATTCAGGTCCCTGGCAAGGCATGTGAACCAGTCAACCATCGCCTTTTCCCCAATGTCTCTGGTGAACTGGACGCTTGCGATGGGGATACTGCCGGGCAAGTTCAGCAGGAAAGATCTGTATCGATGAGTCTGGTCTGGGAGTATCCTGTTGAGGAGCTGGCTGTCTTAATCGACGTCCTGTTTCGCGGCCATTGCAAGGAGGATGACAAGGAGAACGGTAATAAGAGAACGTCCAGCACTGTCTCACAGGTCATCAAGGAACGGTTCCCGTATTCGTCAGAAGATGGTGCGCTAGTCATATAATCACTGTTCACCATGTCAATTGCATGCTAACCCCGGGTTATAGGGCGTCTTTTGCTCGAAAGTGCGCGTGCAAGAGAGGAGATTGTCGCTAAGCTAGACGTTCTGTGCTATCAGGTGAGTACAACTTCCTCTTTTGCCTTACAATCCAACATATCCTGATCTGATGAACTTTATCCAGTGTAATGCTGAGACCACACCCCAAAAACTGCGCGCGCATGTTGGTGCCCACATCCTTGCCTACCACTACCAGACGGGCATCCCAAAGGCCCAGAAACCGGTAGATCATACATAATTTTGTGGAATTAACCAAGCTGATCTGTGATTATCAGGTCGGGAAGCACTATCCTTGTGGTTTTTGCGGTCGAGAAGACTGCACCCTCCTCCTTAAGGCCTCCAGGAGCGGGAAAACCCCTCAAGCGTCTTCCGATTGTCCAAGTTTCCAGTCGTTTCAACAGCTGAGTGCCTTGAAATCAAAAGAATGCAGCAATGCACCTGTACGCTGCAAAGAGGTCGGTTGCGAACAGGTACATTGGAAGTACAACATGAGGTACCATTACGAGTACGCTCACGTTGGTACACCAATGCCTGCGAAGTACCGAATAGGGAGGGAGGAGCTGGTCAGGATGAAGGTGATGACCAAGGGGAAGAAAAGGGCGGCCTCTGTGCTTTCTGGGTCTAGCGATGAGGGGGAGAGTAGAACGGTGGAGACTGTGGAAGGGAAACGGAGGAGGAAGTATACCAAGAAGGGGGCGGCGATGATGAAGGAGTGAACATAGTGCGGTGTTTTGGCCATCATGTTTACCTATTTATAGCATTATATTTATGCACGGTACTCCACATTTCCCCAATCCACAATGTCGTCAAAGAAAAAGATACATGCAGTAGGTGTAACAGGCCTACAAAAGCAATTGGGCAATCTCTATATGCCAATTCCTGATGTCTCTTGTTTCTTTTCGCTGGCAAGCCACGTGGAATCATTCAATTGCCACGTGATTATGGCCATTTACCACGTGGAAGCCACGTGTATCACCTGACCAGCCTGCCAGCACCCCTCCTTTTCCATACAACATAAAAAGAGCAGCCTGTCTCCCAGTAAACTCGTCATCCCTGTCCGGCTGATCTTCCAACATTTCGACAAACATGCAAATGAAATCTTCCCGCGTTTCAAACCTGTCAAAATAGTACGTTTCAAATATGGATTTTCTAGTTTTCTGTTGCTAATTCTAGTTGAAAATCGGACGTCGCCGACGCTTCTAATTTTCGCTTGAAACAGGAATTATATTTGAACGCATGATTTTGGGTGGCAGTTGCTAATTTTCGAGCTGCTAATTCCTCTGATTTGCGGTCGTCGCCGTTATCATTCATCATCATAATAATTAAGATAATTAAGAATCTTGCACACCTTCATCGCGTCGCGTCGCAACTAAGTCACGATAGTTCATCTTTCCTTGCTCACGTATTTTACCATCCAATGGTATCTTCAGTACCTCCAGCAGTCGCCATTCCCTGCAAATGCCCAGCGATACATCCCGACTCAAATTTGAAGCGTCAGATCTTATTCAGCTGCTTCTGGCCTGGTCCTCGCCTGGTACGATGGGTCATGTTGCCTCCTTCGCTTCCTGGATGTTCAAGTTGACTACATGCAAGAAGTTTCTCTCAGTACTTAGCAAGGTTTGATTGACAGGGGTATGAGTGTGGAATGGGGTGGCAAGGGGTTCATATTTATCCATTTTGCGGACTTGCAAAGTTGTGCTTTTTGTGGGAAGAAATGATGTGTCCGTTGTCGATATCTTGTCGAACATGACGTAAGACCTCAACATGCAGACATGAATATTTGAGGCATGAATTTATTTGCATTTTTCCCGAAAAACTAGGATTAGAATAGGAAAGAAGAACTAGAACGGTGCAAATCGTGGGTTTCTTGTTTTTTGGCGCTTGCTAGTTTTTTCTCAGCCAAAACTAGGAAACGGAATCAAAATTGGAAAAAAAATTAGAATTAGAATTAGCCATGAAAAATAAGAAATCCATATTTGAAACGTACTAATAAACGTGTAAATTGTAAAAAGTTGCCGGACAGGCCCTGAGGCAGCTAATCTGGGGGGAATCTGGGTCTTGCCTGCCTCCTGTGTTAATAATCTCTTTGAGCCATTCCTTTTCATCCACTGCACATTGAGTACTGCAGAATCTATCAACAGATTTATCAACATGGTTCAATGTCACCCGCTCGACTCTCTTTCCTCGGCGGCCGGTGGCAGTCCACATGAAAAAACGCCTTTAGTCCATCCACCCATGATTTGCAAAGGCGACTGTCAATGTTTCAAAGAGAATTATGAAACAATTCCGGCGCTCAATTCTTCGAGTATACATACTGATAGAAGGGAAGTCGGTGATGTTGATTTAGAAGGTTAGTCATTGTAAAAACGACTGACGGCTGTAGATGCTGATCTTGATCGACAGGCGGTATGTATATTGTCAAGTCGCTGAGCTTCTTGGACCGCTTTTTGGCACTTTGGGTACTGGCAGCTATGATTATAGGCGTTATTATAGGTGAGCAACATCATGGCCTGTCATATATGTGTAGAACTGTGTTCATTTGGTTCGGATCAGGGGAATTTGCCCCCAATGTTGAGTTGATCTTGACTGGCGCCAACCTCAAAGGGGTATCTGTTCGTCAGTTCTGTTTTCTTTTTTCTTAGCCAAGAGTGTTGAACTTGACTGACCCTCTAACCTTCGTAGCTGTGCTAGTAGGACTCCTCTGCATGATGTGGCCGATCCTAACCAAAGTCCAATACGAGCGCCTACCAAGTTTGCTTCAAAGTTCTCACATCTACCGACAAATTGGGATGTCACTTTTCCTAAATTGGATTGTCGGACCGTTCGTATGTGTCACCTTTTCTCTTTGAAACAGAGTCAAAATGTCTGATTTGCGGAATCAGATCATGTTGGGGATTGCTTGGGCGACGCTCCCAGATCTTCCAACTTATCGTGAAGGTATCATTCTTGTTGGGCTAGCTCGTTGTATTGCCATGGTATGTTCGAATGGGTCATTGTTCATGTATGCCAATATCTGACCTTCTATCACAACATCTAGGTCATGATCTGGAACCGCCTGGCACACGGTGACGAAGACTATTGTGCTATCCTAGTCATCATTAATTCCATCCTTCAAATCATTCTTTACTCCCCCATGTCTGTCTTTTTCATTAACATAATTTCCCGATCCGAAAATGCCATTTCATTAAGCTACGGAGAGACTGCTATCGCTGTACTCATCTATCTGGGGATTCCACTGGGTGCAGGGGTCTTAACAAGATTTGGAGGGTTATTGGTACTAGGGAAGAAGAGGTTTGACAGTTTCTTGACGTACTTTGGAATGATCTCACTCGTCGCTCTTTTATACACGTGAGTCTTTCATTCGAATCTCCACAATTAGAGTCTGGAGGCTGTAATGACTTTTGGTACTCAGCGTCATTATCATCTTCGCCGAGCAATCCCACCGTATCATTCACAACCTTGGCCCAACATTTCGCACCTTTGTTCCTATGATACTTTATTTCGCCCTCATGTGGACATCATCTTTCGCTTTAATCTGGCTGTTGAGTCAAAAGAAGGGAGGTGGGAGAAAATGGGGATATGAAATGGCTGTTGTTCAAGCTTTCACTGCTGGATCAAACAAGTAAGTTCAACCTCTTTTCTACTCCTATCTACGTCTGTCTCTCTTCAATTCCCCACTTCTACTTTCAAGATCTTGTGTCAGCTGACCTGCTTATGTGCGCTCTTTTCATTTTCTTTTTCACTTCCTATTTTCTTTTAATACAGTTTCGAGCTTGCGATCGCTGTGGCTATTGCCGTCTATGGTGTCTCGTCGGATCAAGCTCTCGCGGCGACAATAGGCCCGCTTGTAGAGGTACCAGTACTATTAGCGCTCACTTGGGTGGCATTGCTTGCCAAGAAGAGGCTGAATTGGGTGAGTTTGAGTAGCATTCCGCGTTTTGGTCCGTGGCTGACGGCGTGTAAATCACTGCAGGGAGAAAATGATGTGACTGGCGAGACATGCGAGAGGGAATGTGGATGTTAGATGTGGTTTTGTTTGATGGCTATTGCCGTTTGCGCCACTACACCGTTGTATATCTATGAGGGAAAATGCATCTGTCTATCTTTAGTTACTATCGATGTTATGAAGCCGCAATGATTCGTGATAAAAGTGTTTCAATAACTCGTTAGATGATAGACAGACGTCTTTCGAGATGTATATATTGGAAGGATAGCAGCTTATGTCGGTCCTCCTTGTCGACTTGGCCCGTTGTCAAGGTGCAAGTTATATGACTTTGTACGGACCACAATGCCAGAAGTACGATAATTTCCCTAATTCATATTGAACAACTATAGACCTTTGTTATATTATGACAACTTTGATTCAAATCTTACGAAACATTCTCCAACAAGGTTATACCCATCGTAACAACGTTAAATTTTTTACTGAAGCTCCAGTTCATGCTCACGCATGGCTAACAACAGAGATGATCCTTCCCACCGTAGTGTCTTTCTTATCATCTTCATCTTCTTCCTCTTGCCTGATTCTCTCTGCATTCTCAGCGTCCACCGCCTTTCGAACGTTCTGCGGTCTGGTGGAGGGTAAGTCAAAGGAGGAGGAAAGCGGGACAGAACAGAAACGATGAAAGGAGAAATTAGCATTGCCATATATATTATCCGATCGAGAATGGGGTAAGTTGATGTTAGAGGGCATGGAACGTACCGAATGAATTTGAGCTCTACTATTCTCAGGGAACAAGCCATGATGATTACCAAACACCACATTGCAATTGTGACTTGCCATCCATGACGATAGTGCTAAAGTTGATACTATCAGCGCGTGTCCAATCTCATTATGAAGAAAAAAAAGGGGAAAGGGGCGAGAACCGGACAAATGGAAGGGGGAGGAAAAGTACAAAGACCGAAAGATGGCAAAAGAAGTGGGAAGAACGATGAGAACGTACAGGTGCCTCCGACGCCGGCCAAATGAGCGGCCCGGACCACGCCCCACAAGCGTAATAAAACGCAATCGCAAAACCAAGTGTAAATGCGCGTTGTTCGGCGTCGAATGGGTTCAGGTCAGAAAGCCACGCGAAGATGGGAGGAGCCGTAGCGAGGGAAAGGTAGCATGTAAAGTCTGTAAAGTAAATGATGAATGTTAGCTTCTTGTCTCAAGTTCAGGTAATAGGCTCAATTTCCCCTTGATATTGTAATACTATATTGGGCAAAGGGAAGGGGGAGGCAAGGACAGAGACTCACAGCTAAAGTACTTGGCATTATCCGACACGTTCCAGATACTCATGATAATCCCTGGGATGAGACCGATACCGGCTTGGATGATGACAGGTATCCAGCGGGTTTGGAAATAGTCGGAGATGAAGCCCCATACCCAGATCATTGCCACTGTGGACAGTGTGAGCTCAGCTTGACCGTAAAAAGGCTCTAGAAAACAAGGAAGACGGTGATAAAAGAAAAGGGAAGGGGAGAAAAGGAGGTAGAGACATACCGGCAATGGCGCTACCTCCGATAGGGATTGCATTGATCTGCGCTACGGACCATCGGGGTGTACCATCTGGGTTTGTGAGACTTTTGAGCCAGAGATTGAAATCTGTAATGTGCGGTCAAGTATATGACAATTAGCATCTATATATATTCAACTGGAGAAAGAGGGGTGTGTGAGGAGAAAAGAAACCGAACGAAGAGAGACGTACAATTATATCCCCCCTGGCCCAGGACAGTAGCCACATAAAGTACCACAAAGCAGTAAAACAGCGGCCCTGTCACGGCTTTCTTCACAGATGAGAACGTGAATTTCTTGTTATCGGCACGATGGAATTGGGCGGCCCGAGAGCGGGCAATGGAGATATGGGATGGGCGGAGATAGAATGACCAGGGACTGTGGGGAGGATCAGTAAGAGCCGATGAGCAGAAGGAAGACGGTACAGAGGCAACGAAAGACGTACTTTGGTTTCGAAGGGAAATCGGGGATCAGTATGAGCCCTGCAAAGCTTACGAGGAGAGTGACAATTCCGTCGATAATCTGTGATGTCAAGGTCTCAGCTATCAGCGAGAAGTGGAAAGGGAGGAGGGGAGAGCTGATGAGGCAAGAGAGGAAGGAGGGAACTGACAAACATCCAACGCCACCCACTAATGCCATTCCGCCCATCCATGCTATTGTATATCGCAGCTTGCAATGCGCCTGCTAACATGCTGCCGACTGTAATCGCGCAAGTGTTCGTCAGCCTCCATAGTCTGATTCTTCTTTATTATCTTTTTCTGATGAGGGGAATGGACGTACTGGATTGACAACTATGGTAGAAACCAATCCGAAGTGCTAGTTCTCGAGGAGTATACTAATTTTTCCATCAGCAATTTTCTGATGGGAATGAAAACATGACGACTAGGGTAGGGAATGGAGGAAAACGAAAACTTACCCAAGACATGAGGAGCATGATTGCACCGGGGTAGCATGATGCTTCAAAGGCTCCTGTCTATTGCAGGCGAAGAGAAGAGGCTGGTCAACTTGGGTTCATCTTTCAACCCCCAGATGGAGGGTAGGGGGTGTCTTACGAAAGCGCGGAGTGCATAACTATAAGCCATTTGTTAGCTTTCCGCCACGTACACATCACGCCACACCACAATGGTACATGGTACATCATACACCATATTTTGCAAAATAAGAAGCAGAAAGAAGAAAAGGAGGAAATAAGAAAAGAAGAAAATGAAAGAAACAATGAAGACATACACTTGCTTATAGTTTGTCACCTTGTACGTCGCAATTGTCAAAACACCCCAGCAAGCTTCGAGAGCTGGTAACCATAACGAGGGGCGAACGCGGGTGATGATGATTTGGGAAGGGATCAGAAAGATGGCGTAGCCGACGTTGAAGTAACTGTATAGATGGAACAATGATGAGCATGGAAAGGAAGGCAGACCAAAAGTGGGAGAATGGGCTTACGTGGTGAAATAGTTGTACTGATTTCCGTAAAGGTTCAGTTCTACATGAGCAAGCGAGATGTCATTAGTGGGGGTTTTGGAGAGGAAAGGGAAGCTAGATTCGAGCGCACCTTCTTTCATACCAGATACGTATGCAGCAGATATATCTTTATCCCAAAATCTGTATTAGCGGACTCCCTTTTGATTCGCCCCGATCTTACCCATGCTACAGGAAGGAAAGCAAGGGGAGGAAAAGAAGACTCACTCTGCTGGTCGAGGTACTTGATAACCTGAGAAATACAAACGAAAAGGAGCAACACCGCGTCAAGTCTCGCGACGAACCATCTCTCTGCTTTACTTTTCTCCTCGATCAGCGCTCCTGTTTGAGGGTCGACATACACTGATGCGGTGGGATCGATGACAGCTACATCCTTGACAGAAGACTCGGGAACATCCTGAGGGGCGAACCCTAGCATTGTGGATACCATATCTCTGATCGCACTTGGATTCGGATCTGGGTTTGACGCTGGAGATATCGAGCGATAATGTGAGACGAGGGGTTGATGGGCTGAATGAGAGGATAAAGAGGACGAAAGAAGGGGCTGACGGTCGTTGGGATGGCTATCAAGGGTCACTCTTGACGAGCTTGCGGTGGGTGGGGGGAATGAACCCATGTTCAAGGGGTCTTTATCTCTTCTCCAGTGGGATGGATATATGGACGGAGAAAGCCGAGAGCCGAGCAGGGTATCTATAATCTGTGAGACGCAAGCTATGTGTCATGAGACGTTGGATGTCTGGATAAGAGTACAGTTTCCGCTCACCGACCGACCGCTGCTCGTTGGAAGCCGAAAGTATCGGATGAGAAAGTGGGGGAACAGAGCAAAATGAGACGATCGGCATTCATCGGTGGACAGAGTTTGGTGCTAGATCAAGTAGATCTATCAAGGTGGAGACCGCCGCTCATAGGCACGGCGACGGCTAGCGTGTGGTTTATCTGACACGGCTAGGTGCTCTTGGGGGAGGGTGGGGGAAGAGGGGGGGGGAATAGAAGGAGCATATGATAGGACATAACAGCGCGGATACATCACCTATATAAAAAGCTGATTGCTGTACCGCAAGAGTTACTCCACGAAGAGGAAGCGATCGATAAAGCCCACCGGATATCTCCGCACTACTTCCACTCTTTCCAGTATCATCTCGTTTCACAGACCAACATCTATCTCCCAAAGGTTGGTGAGCACTGGACTTGTATCCTCGCATAAAAGGGCGATAGCACCAGTTGAGGCAAAGCGTGGTGACGTCCTCTGTTCTGTCAATCCGATTGTCGAAAGGAGAAATTGGTCAGCTGTTTAGGTGAACGAGCGGAGCACCGGCAGGTTCGAACAGAAACAATCGGAGATCAGCTGTCGGTCCAACCTTTTCGGAATTCCGGTATTTGTGGTGAGTACGCACATATACGATTGCGTCGTAGCATGTCGAATATCGATGCAGAGTATGTACGACTCCGTTCAAAAAGCCACGATCATCATCAAACGCCAGATAGTCCTATCCACCTATGCATATCCACATTTTACGCCCAATCACGTGCCAATCAACCGACTTTCCTTAATCGTCCTTATCCATGACCATATCGCTTCCCTCCGACATCGCTCTCTCCCCTCTGTCCTCCCTTTCTATTTTGCCTGCTCTCTCCATTTCATCTTCAGGGGTCATTTCTCCTTCTTCTTTCCTCTCTTCCTGCTTCCCCTCGCGATCGCGCTCCAGTTCGTTCCGTGCCCCACGCTTAAACTTGTCCCCTTCCCCACGGACATCCGAACCCTGCGACCGATCATGTTGCCATTGATCCATATCTCGATCCAATTTAGTGCGCCTGTCTTGTCCATTCTCTCGCCGGGTTGTTCGGGGGTACCGATCAAGGGGGTCTCCGGTTCTGCCAGAGTAAGGGTCGGAGTGGGAACGGGAGGAGGGGTAGCCTCGGTCGCGTTCGCGGTCGCCTCTATCGCTTTGCTCACGTCTATCTCGCCTGTCCTGACCTCTGTCCCGATCGCCATACCGCTCTTGATCGCGATCGCGGAACGATCCTCCCCTCGGAGGTGGAAGGTCCCCTCGCCCTCTCCCACCTCGGATACTGAAATTCTGAGGCAACTGTTGGCGGTTGATAGTTTCTGGATCGAGATATTTCATTGCTCCTCGACCTATTATCCCACGAATTAACACGTTAGCTTTCTGTTGCTTTTTGACTTTTTGGTGCCGGGCGGAGGGGAGGAAGGAGCCGAGAAGAGGGTATACGACAAGAGATGAGAAAAAGAAAAAAAGGGCTCACCTTTATACACAACCCCGCCAGCATCCTTCACTCGTTGTTTCTCTTCCTCAATCTTCCGCTTCATCTCGGCAAGCTTTTCCAAACGTTCTTTCTCAAGTCTTTCTTTTTCTTCCCTTTCGAGACGCGCATCTAGTTCGGATAACGTTTCTTCTCTGTCGCTCTTACTGCTGCGGCGGCGTGATTTTGATTTTGATTTGGAGGAGTGTTTGGCGTGCTTGGAGCGTTTGCGGTCTTTTCGACGTCGACGACGCTCACGGGAATCATCAGAATCGTAATCGCTTTCAGAACCGGAGTCGCTGTACTTCCTGGATCGAGATCTCCTTTTTATAGATACTGAGCGATCACGAGAACGGCTGCGGGAAGGGGAAGGGGAACGGGAAAGAGAGCGGGATCGACTGGAAAATGAAGATGAAATGGATGCAGATCGAGCTCTTGATTTGGGTGGTGGCCGACGAAGTTCGAGTTCTCCACAATGGGTAATCATTACCGTCGAAAGCGGTCTATCCTTCTCGTCCGTTGGCAGTTGACCAATGGTTTCGACATGTTCCATACCGAAAACGACGCGGCCAAAGACGCTATATGGGAGAACAGAGGACGAGGCCCAAAAAATATTAGCATAAGCTTGTCATACGTTTAAAGATGAATAAAAGGAGGAGACATACACGTGTTTACCCGTAAGGTGGGGAGCAGCAGCGAGAGTGATAAAGTATTGTGAACCATTCGTGTTTGGTCCTCTGTTGGCCATCACCAGTAATCTAAAACCCCGCCACATCCAGCATCAGCTTCTCAACCTTATGTCGTTCTTTTCCCTTTTCCACACTTTCTCTTTCACCCTTTCATCTTTCCATGCTCCACCCCACACGGAGTAAAACTGGACTCACCCCTTCGTATCAACTTCGCACCCCTCTCCATTCAACCTTTCATCCTCAAACGGTGCCCCATAGATACTCTCCCCACCCGCTCCAGTCTTCTTGGTGAAATCTCCACCTTGGATCATAAACCCTTCGATGACACGGTGGACGATGGAGTTTTTGTAGTGAAGAGGAAGGGAGGAGATGGGGGAAATGCCTTTTTCGCCGGTGCAAAGAGCTCGGAAACTTGAGTAAATGGGGTTAGTGGTTGGGGAAAAAAGTAAGGGAGATAGGAGAGTAGCGTACTTTTCGGCTGTTTTGGGTACACTGTTGGTTATATTTGGGCAAGATGCAAGAAAAAAGACGGGATATCAGATGTCCAAGCTTCGAAGAAGAGCGATGAGGAGACAGAAGGCTTACACATTGGCGTAAAGTTCAAACTGCATTAAAAAGGCGTCAGTTCCTGAAACCCCCTTGCAACAGTCTTTGACGTTGAGAACTTACAACGACACGTCCTAGAGGCTGGCCGGCGACTGCGAAGTCAAAGAAGACACGGGGGTTGTGTGCCATCTTGCGTCCTTTAATTGCGAGTGTGTTGCTTCGGGCGAATCTGTCGAGGTAGGATTGGAAAAGGACGGATGGATCCTAGTACAGTCTGACGGGAAAGGGACGATGGATGGTTTCAAAGGCCAAGTTGAGGAGGAGCAAACAAAGGTGGAGAGAAACGAATTAAGTCGACAGAAGCGCGAAGAAGGGGGAATCTGAGTTTTTGGGACAGGTGCCCAGAATCAATTCCGTCCCGGATCGGTGTGCTCATTAATTATCCATCTACAAACCCATTTCCCTCATTTTCGGGAGATAATCCTCAGCCTTATCGGATTAAAGAGTCAGTCAAGCGTATTGCTGTCCGTCTGCCAACAGTATATTGGCCTGCATTACCATAACGGCTGCATGTCCAGCACCCAGTGATCAGATACTGGCACCAAAAAAAATACGCGGCGCCCAACTTCTGATCACCTTTTCTTCCTTCGTATAACCCCCATTCTAGTTTCCAAGAAATATAATAAAAATAACAAAAAGATCACCCAATACAAAGCCTCATCCCGTCCAAGATAAACTCCTTATCCTCCGCCGAGTCTGTAAACAAGAAAAACGCTTCTCCACCTTCGCCTTCATCGCCAGACGTGATCATGAAGCTATCCTTCACTTGAGATTCTTCGTACGTTTCTGATATGCCAGTGGATTTGGAGAGGGGAATGGTTTGGATCGGCTTGGTGTCCTGAGATTGTGATAGTTTAGAAGTCAGCAAGAACCCACGAATTTAGAGAATGGAACCAAAACAAGGTATGAAAGGATGACGTGCAAAAAAAATAAAATTATAGAAGCTGATGATACTCACATTCTCGTTCTTAAACAATTGCATCTCACGAGGGAACAGTTGGAAATAGCGTCTTCGCCACGTCAGGGATTTGCACGTTTGTACCGTGACCCACTGCAATTGCCCGCTTTTCGTCAGCGCTCTCTTAAAGCTTTTTTTGATTTTCGGATGGAGGAGGTTGGGTTGAAAGCATATAAAAGATGAACTTACGCCTTTTAACATAACTCCTCCTTCTCGTTTGCCCTTCTCCAATCCATCTCTCACTGTCCGCTTCCTCTCCTCCGCTTCCTCCATACGCTTCCTCTCTCGCTCTTCCTCCTCTTCCCTCTTCCTCCTTTCCTCCTCCTCCTTCCTCCTTTCCTCCTCCCTCTTTCGCCTCTCCTCTTCCTCCACCTGCCTCTTCTCCTCTTCCTCCTTCTCCCGTTGGCGCCTCTGTTCTTCTTCCACCTGCCGGCGAGCCTCCTCTTCCGCCTCCTTTTGACGCCTCACCTCTTCCTCCGCTCTCATCCTTTCTTCCTCTTCTAACCTAAACCGTTCCGCTTCCTCCGCGTCTCGTCGGGCTTGTTCCTCCGCGGCAAGACGCGCCGCTTCTTCCTGTTCGAGACGAGCGGATTCTTCAGCTTCCCAGCGAGCCGTCTCGGCGGCTTGCCATTGCGCGATTTGTTGAGCTTCAAGGACTTCGCGTTCGCGTTCACGTTCGAGACGTTGTCGTTGTTCTTCTTCTTTTTCAGTTTGTTCATCACCTTCTACCTCCGCTTTTGCCTCTTCCGTCTCCACGGGAGTTTCTTTCTCCATTTCTTCTGCTTGTCCCTCGGCGAGATGGGGAGCGGTAGCATGGATAGGAGCGGCGGGATGAAGGGGCGAGGGGGGCTGTAAAGCCGAGGGATGAGATGGGCTGTCGTACTCACCCACAGATGCAGGCGCAGGTGCGCGTAGGGAAACGGGGCTGGGAGCCGAAGCGTCAGACACTATAGGGAACAAAAAAGGTAAGCGTCAAGAAAAGAAGGCAATCATCTTCGGCATGTGTAATAGTGATCAAACCTACCTTGTTCACCTTGACGTGGGAAAAAACCCTTTTCCATTCCCTCCATGATTTCAGTCGTATTCCCCACTTGCCTCGGATCCGACTCTCCTTCAATCTCAGGCCGATCGTAAGCTAGCAGAACACTTTCCCTTTCCTTATCCCTCTCCCTATCCCTATCCCGTTGCTTTCCTTCCTCAGCCTCGATCTCCTCCCTATCCTCCTCCGCGTTCGCGTAAGCACCCTGGGTATCAGCTGTATAAACTGGGTCCAATGTTGTTGTGGCCAATGTGGCGGGGAGTGGGACAGAGGGAGAAAGAGATGTAGAACGTGACAGCGGGGGTTGCAGCGTCGTTGCCGTTGCCGATGGATGAGAATGAGACGGGATTTGCGTGTGAGGGTGGAGGCGAGAAGGATAAGTATGTGGCTGGTGTTGAGTTCCCTCTTCTTGCGGTTGAAAGGAAGGGGAAGGATGCATAAGCGAAGGGGTATAGTATGGTGTTCCCACTCTTTCCAGATTACTGTCAAGGCCGTGGTGACTGTGGGAGGAAGGGGATGAAGGCGGGAGGTGGGGCAGGGGTGCTTCGGGACCTAAGAGTGGGACGCCTGCGAGGGGAAAGGCGGTGTTTCCGGCCCTGATGCTCTGTCCTTCTTGTGCTCCAGGAGAAGATAAAGGTGAAGGGGAATGTTGAGGACGCAGTGAGCTACCTCTAGGCGGAAGGGGTGTGGCGAGCCCTGGCCCTGGTTCCAAACACGTGGGAGAGGAGTTAAGCTCGTCCGTGGGACCGGATGGATCGGAAGGATCGGAAGGATCGGAAGGATCGGAAGGACGGGGAAGAGGAGATTTTGGTGGGGGCGTAGGTGCTGTTGCCAAGGATGGAGAACCAATCGGCATTGATGCAGGTGCAGCCGGTGGGTCTATTCCAGTCGACTGGGAAAACACTTGAAGACCTTCTTCCGCCTGTGGCGGTCTCCCAAATTCATCAATCCTCTGCCCTTCTGGCTCTTCTGTCAATTTTGGTCCCTCACCTCGCCCAGCCCACGTCCCCGCCCCGGAAGGCGTAGATGTGGAGGTACCAGAGGATTTTCGTTTCCCAAATACTTTGCTTAGAGAACTAGCTTTGAATTTTCCTGCACTTGGCGCGCTCGGCGAATGAGGCATCGAAGTCGCATTGGGATTAAAGGTCGGGCTACCTAGACCATCTGGCTTGGCGTCGTTGGTAGAAGACGGAACGGAGGGGGATGAAGGTGTGGCAGTGGGAGAGGAGAGAACGGTAGGGAAATCTTTGTCTTTGAGTGACGAGCGGTGGAATGTGTTTTTGAGGCGGGATGTTAGGGAGAGTGGAGTTGAAGATTTGCGGGTTTCCGTTCCTCCTGTTCCTTGAGTTGGGGTAGCTGGGGCAGGTGCAAGATCAAGAGAGGTAGCAGGGGCATGAGCGGAGGTGGGGAGGAGGATAGGCTGGGGTTTGGGTGGTGTACGCGGTTGCGAATGGCGAGGTGGGCGGGGAGGGGAAGGTGAAAGAGAGAGAGCGGGGACTGGTTTTCTGCTGCTTGTGTTTGTGTTTGTGCTCACATTTCCGTTTCCATTCCCATTTTCAAACCTTGATCCATGACTATCCTCCAGTCCATCCTCGCGCTCCTGTTCGCCTCCCTCTTCCAGATCCATTCCGTTCTCTATTTGCTTGTCTTCATTCATCTCGTTCGCATTGCTTACACGACTGATTCCAGTCTCATCTTTCGACACAGGTGACGGCGGGATGGGGGAAGGCGGTAAAGGTGGTAATGGCGGTAACTGCGAGGTCTGTAGCTGCGTCGTTTGTAAACTCAGTTGATTTGATGTGGAAAAAGGTAGACTCGGTAAATCCCTGCCCATTCCAGCAGCTCGAGGTGATAGTGGATCTGGTACCAAGACATCCGCCCCTGGAACGACGTACCGCGTCGAGGCCACGGGCACACAGGCAGGAAGGGAAGTGGCAGAAGGAAGGTTAAGGGCGAGTTGATCGGTGATGAGTTGTTCGGTGAGTTCGGAAGGGTGGGAGATGGTAATTATTGCGGAATAGTCCTTTTTTGTGAAGTGACAACGAGAACAAGGGGAAAAAGGCAGAAAGGATCAGTAGATGAGGGGAGACTCGGGAGCAGAGAAACGTACAGGGAACAAACTCGCGAAAGCTCGAGAATGCACGATAGCTCGTGCTGGATGTGTGGTTAGCTGTACTTTCCAGTTACTGGGGGACGGATGCAAGACATACCCCGCTTTACACCCCTGCGTTGCGAGACGTATCAGCGTCTGTTTTCAGCGCGAGAGCTGGGCAGGACTCACCCTACATCCGGCGTGAGATACACAAGGACCAGACCCTTCTCTGCAATCTCGGCGTAGCCGAATAAGATACTTTGGTGTGTGTTTTGGAGATGGTGCTGCCATGCCGGCAAGACCGGGAGGGGGCCGGAGTCGAGCAAAAGGAGCTGCGGGAGTTGCGTGGTGGAGGGGGGGCTCGCGTACTGCAGGAGAAGCCAGGCGGCAGGGTCCGACGGGTTGGAGATGGATGCACGTGCGGCTGCGATGTCGGGGTGGGAGAAGTCGACGGACATTGCGGGGTGGGGGAGTGGGGGAGGAGATGTGATGGAGAAGAAGAGATGAATGGCGCGACGCGCAGATATCCCGCGACTTTCGTTTGTTGTTTCCGACCGCATCTCCTATTTCGCCTATCCGCATTACTTTTCAAGGTTCAAACAACAAAGGGTGTAATCTTGGTGCAAATAAAGTTGCAATCATGCTGGCAACCCGAATAGTATACCTGTCAGATACAGTAATTACATTTTTTTCGCATGTAAGAGTTAAACACTGCCTTCTCTCCTCGGTGATCAGTAATGTTCAAAGCCCAACGTCCTTTGACATGAGAGTGATACTTGTGTACAAAACAACCGTCATATCGAAGGGGACTCGGTCGCAACGGAGAAACTCTGCATCCCTATTAAGACACAAAACTATAAATCATCCAACCGAGGCATGAAAAAAAGGTTAGAATAATAAAAGCGGCGGACAAAAAGTGCGCCACAGGAACCAAACAATAGATATGGAGATACCAACGAGCACTATGGTTGGGGCCCGAATGGGAAAAAGAGGGGGAAAAGATACCTTTATTATGTATTCACAACAATATTATATGCACACTACGGATTCTTCTATCCCACTCATCTCTTGCAGGTTTTTCATCCTTATCTCCTCTTCGAGAACAACTGCACCCCACAGTTAGCCCCATGACCAGTATGGCAGCATAAACAAAATGATTCACCTTGTTGAACAAAGCTAGCACCTTGGGTACATTCAACTGCACATACTCCAGATCCAACATTGCCTGATGATCCTTTTGTTTCTCCAACAAATCATCAATTTTCAAATCCATCTCCAATATCGGTTTATCGCGGCCCTTGAAATGGAGAGCGATGATGAATGTGCCAGGGGCGGGTGAGGTGATGTTGAAGTAAATGTTCGTACGTCTTTTTTTTTCGAAAAGATATCATGAGCACTTTGGGCCAAAACTGGCAGGTATGAGAAACCTTACCTGTTCTCCGGCACGTTACTCTCCATAATAATCCCCTCCTTCTCAAATTGGGCATGCGTAAACCTATAAGGTCCCAAAGCCTGATTCTTTACTTGCTTCTTCTCCTTTCCATTCACCGTCACGACCCCAACACCACTTGTTCCCTTCTCCTTACTACTTGTCAATCGTACGTTTTGCAAATAGGCCTTGTACTGCTCGAGTTGACTTCGGAGGTAATTGTTATGGTCGCAGATCGTCTTGTACACTGACTCTAAGGAGCGAGATTCAAGAACGACTTTCTCCTTTGTATTCCCAAGATGAACCATCTCCGCCGCTACCTCATCTTGCATCAACCCGTAGTCATTTGATTGTCCCACAACGCCCGCTCCATCCAGTTCTGACAATAAGGCTTGTACCTTGATTCCCCTTCTCACCAGTACCGGATCGTTGCTCGTCGCTGCCTTTTCCGCTAGCGCCGGCAAATTGATCGGGCGTTCATTGGCAATGGTAGGTATAGATCGCAAAAGTTGAACAAAGATGGCTTTGGCTTCCATATAATTGATGTCGTTTTGGGTGACGCTATCGGACATGAGGGAGGTGGAGAGGTCTTGAATAGGCGTTTCCCAGCGGGAGAAGAGGGGGAGTTCGATCGAGCGATTTTCTTTTCTGGGGACTTGGGCTGGTGCGGGACCGAGTTCATCGAGGAGGATACGGAGGTGATGCTTATCGTTTGGAGACTTGTGTAAAGTGAGCAAAAAGGCTCCATGAAGTATGAGCACTTACGAGCACGTCCATATGTTGCATCAGTAATGAGTGGGTATTGTACAATTCATTAAGGGTGATGTTGATCTGTAAATCCTTTTTCGACAGCGCCATGTATTGGTCAAGCTACGAATCCATCAATATCCCTTGCTTTGACTCACCATGGCAATTCAGACTCACCTCGAGTGATTCATAGAAATCTCCAACCTCGCATAACGCATTCAAGAACTTATTCATCCGAACTTTGTTATTCTCCACAAAGGGGTTGAGCGACATCATATACTGCTCTTTCGCATAGCTTGGTTTGTTCGCAAGGTTTTGTAACATTTTTGCAATCTGCCCTGAAAGTCAGCTCATAGCGCGCGTGCCATTTTCTGAGGGCTAAAAAATACCAAAGTGAGCGTTCTGCGAGGATACTTGGCAGGGACACCGTCCACGAGCATGTACGCTTGGGGGGTAACGATTGCCGGATTGATGAATCGAAGGAAAAAGAAACCGCCGATTAGTGAACATATACTCGCATCCGATGCGTCCGGGTATTTCCTCTATTCAACCAAATCAGCAAAACCCTCTCCATCTCATTCACAGCAAAATGGCTGACCCTTGTTAAACTCCTAATCTGCTTACAGATCCATCTGATCCCATACGGCACCGACTCCATACTGTCAATAATCGTCGCGAGGAACGAATTAGCGATTTCCATGAGCATAGTAATCCGGGGGATGATGATAGCTTGGACGTCGGGGTTGACAGCAGCGACTTCAGGGGGGACACCGCGAGGGAGAGAAGGTGGGAGGGACCCGGTGTCCTCTTCGATTTGTTGGATCATCTGATCGTACACCTACGCCTCTCGATCAGCCAATGACCTCTAGAATGCATATACGAAATAGATAGATGGAAGCTTACCTTGAGAGGATTGATTTCCAGGTTGAGATCTTTGTGCTCAATTAAACTGTTGATTCGGTCCGCCAATACGCTTTTCAAGTAACTCTGACCAGGTCCTCTTCGTGTGTATGTAGTCATCATCCGAGAAACGGGAGTGTTTGCGCGGAGGAGGGAACCGAATTCGGAAGCTGTCTCAAACTGTGCTGAGAGAACACTCTATGAAAAAAATAAGCCTACGCAGTGGTTATTAATAAAAAAATGGCTTACTTGAAACATTGTTAATAGTAAATGCTCCTCTCTCTGCTCATACTGATTCCCGTACAGCGTAAACATCACCGTCTGTAACAACGTATCGATCTCCGACAGGCTTACAAGCCTGCATAGACTCGCTATATGCCGAGGTTCACTTTGCAGCAGAAAAAACAGGTTCGCATACTGCCCCATCTTCTTCTCATCTGGCCAGAGTCCGCTCTCTTCGTCTACTTCTTCCAGTGTCTCCGCCACCTGTCTCTTTTCATCCGCTGCCATTCTATTTTGGATCAACAATGCTATCCTTGAATCAAGGTATCTCACATCTCTTTCCAAAACAAAGTTTTTCTTTGATTGCGATGATATCCTCGCTTTCAGTTCTCTAAGTCGTTTCTGGGCGCGAGCGAGATCGTCTTCAATATCGACATCTTGCTCAGCCGCGAGGGAGTACATGGCGTTGACCGAGTAACGGTTGGTCATTCGGTTGGTGAGACGGCGAGAGAGACGTGAGTGGATAGAGGGTGATGAGGAGGAAAGGGATGGCGTGGCAGAGGAGGACATGGTCATCATAGTGGTCGTCATTTTAGTGCTGATCTTGAATGGGCGTGATTTAATACACAGCGCAGTGAGAAGGAAGGAGTTGGGCGGTCAGTTTGACGCAGTTTGTTGACGGGTCTAAATCAAGACAAGTCAGCTAATCTACATTATGGAAGAGAGCATATATTGGAAAACAGTTAGCATGAGACCCACCCTCTTCGTCCTCACAAATGCAATGTTGATGTACAGGTAGCGATGAGAGATCTCCAAAGCCGAAGGTTGGGTAGACTGATCGTTCGTGGTATTCACTGATCAAGCTTGGTTAAGATTAGGATCTGTTGATAATACTGTAAACAGGTTTTGAAGCACCCCTTGCAGGGCGATCGATATGTGGCGCCGAGTTAAAACGCCAAGGACGAGAGTACAAAGGTAGCTGGGAACAATTCAGTGCCGGGATGTAAAGGACGTGTCGATCGTTGACTTATCGTAGACTTTTGAGTAGGGCTCTGAGGCATCTATAGAGCAGGTAGGTGGGGTGTAGGTGGTATATGGGATGGAAAGATGAAAAGGAAAAACGGATAAAAACAGAGGTGATCGGTTGGCGAGGAGCGAGGCGTGTGCGAGAGGACCAAAGAACCGTCGTGACCCGGTCCACGCAAAAAAAAAACAAATCATCAACACAAGTTAACCTACATTTCGTAAAGGAGATCGGTAATTAGCACTTTCCTAATCCCTGAAGCCATCCTACTGGAACGCGCATTACAACTTTATTTCAGACCATTACAGCAGCAGTTTCTAATTACGTGAAAAGTTATTACAAAAGTGCTAATGACCAATTACATTTCATTCCAAAAGCCCCGCTCAGGGCGCCAAAGCCTAATTTGCCGTGGGCACGATTATTGAGTAACCTTTTAGAAATGTGTATAAATGCAACGCTTCACGATCAATGGCCGCACCGGAAAACTGCCTTCGTCTCGTTATGAGCCGATCCAACTGGCTGAACATGATAGCAAAGCGGTAGCTGAGAGTTCACGGCATGTCAATATGGAAGTGGTCTGTCTCTTCTACGAAAATATTGCTCGGTAAGTAGATGCATTTTAAAACCCCAGAGATAATATTCCAGTACAACGGAAGTAGCGCGATGAGTTGATTACTTCTTGCCCGACCTAACAAGGGCAAGTTAGCATGGAAAGGTAAAAGGGATATACCAGAAGGGATGCCTACTTCTTGAGACCAGCACCGCCCATAGGACCTTTCTGAGAAGCTACACAAAACCATCAGCAACATCCTGAGTTTGGATCTCGACAGAAGAAAAAAAGCGTACCTTTGGCAGCAAGAGCCTTCAGCTCAGCAGCCTCCTTCTTCTGCTTTTCCTTAAAAGCGAGGTCATCCTCATCACTGCGTGGGAGGCACAGAGTTAGTATCTCTTCCCAATGCGCCATGGTGGCAATTAGCGTACATGTCCTTAGCGACCTTCTTGGGAGCCTTGAGAGGCTTAGCTGTGAGTAAAAGGTAGGTGAGTCAGTAACCGACGATCATATTGACCCCTCAAAGGCTTCCACTGGCGTCTTTCAAATGGACTTTCCAAGAGCCAAATATCCTTTGCTTCGCACACCACTCATCGAAACGGAACCAACCTTTGCCACCTATAATACGAAAATTAGTTGTAGCTCCTTCACCATGGGCTGAATGAGGTAATGCTTACCTTGACGACCACCCATTGTAATTTAGTTTAGATTAGATGATTGGTTTGTTTATCAAAAATCAAGATTGAGTTGACGATTCGTCCGCGGGCTCAACGCGAAAACTGGAGGAACAAAATTCTCACGATCGTTTCGCCTCTTCCCAGCAACAAAGTTTCTCTCACGGTTGCCTCACCTTAGGGACCCTTAAATTAGTAGGAGACATCGGGACATTCCTTTTCCTGTTCCATGACCTTATATGGTCCTTTTTTCAGGAAGTTTCCAGGGATTCGCTTTGGATAATTTCCGTCCGTCATATTCTCGTACCTGGTCGCATGAAAAGGCTGATGAAGGAACGATAAATATGAAAAATGTCGGAAAAGAACAGGGGACTGAACTTTCATTTATTTGTCCAATTGTTATTTTGAAGTGAAGTGACCCGGGACTAATAACAAATGATCGGGATTGGCGAAGGTCGGTCGTTACGACGAAAGACAAACGAAAGAGGTGTAAACATGAATCGATCTTCTCGTATCTTAAGGCTCGAATTATTGTATTCGCTACCTTTATACCTAGAATCCAACGACTGTCTCCTGAGGGCTATCTTCGCATAACCTATCTTCTATCTACCCCCGCTACGCTACCGCTTGGTGTTAAAATACGCTCAGATTCAATTCGAATTCTGTGGGACTACACACAAACGTCGCCTCCCCTTATCGACTCACTTCGTCCGGTCTTCAATAGCTCTCCTTGTACCCATCTTTCGCCAAACACACTCCACGTCACACCCTATTTAACAATGCAATCCTCTCCGGAGGTCGAAGCTACTCTCGCTCGTCTGTCCACCTACCGCAACGTCCGCGGCGTCATGGTTCTTACACGCTCTCGCCATACTGCAGACACGTCAAATACGTCAGATACAGCCATCCTCCAAACGACAGGTATTATTTTTGAGGGTGATGGTGGGAAGAGGTATGCGAGTGTAGTGGAGAGTATTGTGGGAGGAGTGACAAAGGCTTTGAAGGAGTGCGATTTGAGTGTAAGTTGACAGTCTGCTGGCAAACCCCACCAACTTGATGAAAAGGGTCGAAGGTCACGCCAGATATTAATATAAGATGTAGGACGAGCCAAAGTTTATGAGAATACGGACGAAGAAACATGAATTAATTATTACACCAGGTAAGACCCTTTCAATTATCATGTTCTCATTTCTATCTAGGTATACTAATCAAATTTTAAATTTTAGACGATAAGTACGTGCTTGTTGTGCTACAGGATCCCGGACAATAAAAAGAAGTATGCCAAAACAGCATTTGGAAACAATCACCATCGAAAGGAGGTTGCACCATTTCATGTCTATGTACAACCAGTTCCCATCTACCATGTATTTGACGACGTCATGCATACCTATTTTACCGACTTATGGACTTAGGAAAATTTGGCCGAAATTGGGGGAAAGGGGCAGCAGATAGTATGTTCCCTAAGTTCTGACCAATTAGCAATTTGATGAGACCGCAGCTAACCTCGAATACATGATACAGAACTCTGAATTATTCTCTACTTCGACAATTTTCGATCATTGGCCTTGGACAATCCTAGCTACCCGTAAGGCCATCTGGCTTCGAGATCTATTGGAGAAAATTGGTCTACTTCAAGTCGACCCAACCACTCTATTTGTTGACAATTAGTTGGCGATTTGCCTCTATCAAAATTAGATGAGCTTGAAGTCGCCAAGCTGAAAGGCGAGATTTTGGAAATGGTTGATTCTCTAAAGAGGGAGTTAGATCGTGACCTCCTCTTTGATGCCAGGGATCTTCCTGATGGCTCAATGCAATGCATCAAGATTCAGGACAAGCCGCATCAGAACTCGATCAGCAATTACAGATTCCTGCCAGATGAGAGAAATCCGTTTGGAAAGGAACGTACTATCGCAATGGAGTAGATTGCAGCGAGAGTTGAACTGATGTAATTCAGTCAGTGATGAAACGATATGCAGAGGAAGTGCACGACAAGCTGGCAGTTTGTGACTTGCCTTATCTCTCAAGGGTCGTCGGTTCGGCTCAGCAACAGTTGTCAGGGTGGGCACTCAGTTCCTCATATGACTTGACGCAGCCACTAATGTCAGATTAGCGGTGACACCTCTTTCTTTACCCCTGTGGCTCAAAACAGCACAATCGACAAGTATGTGTCGATAGCGAGTCGTCTTGTCTTTCTCTTTTGCCGACAAATTACATCCCATTCTTATGACGAATTTCCCCTTGATGCCTCGGAAGAAGAAAAGACTTGGTGTCTTCAGCTTCGTCATCTGTGTTCTTCGCAACGGAATTCATTCGAGCATATCTACGCGCATGCTAGGCCGATTATTCATCGCTTTTGGTGGTCCCTGCTTAACCGCAATCCCGCCACTCACAAGATATTCGACATCCCGCTGTATCGCTTCTTTGTTCTCTTCTCCCTTTCTCGCGATGGCTCCTTCAAGGATCCTCAGCACCTTACTTCTCCGCTGGCCGGATTACAGTGGTGGTGTAAGTTGGTGGTTTTTGAGGAGACAGTAGGCCGACTCAGTTTGCCAGAACACTCGGGGCGAGAACAGCACTCGTGAGTAAACCCTGGTCTGCTTAATGAGGGCTTGTGCTGACTTGAATAAAACAGAGTCATCGACGAAACTGTCCACTGCCTGAGAGCCAGTCATTTCCCTTTTGCGAACCTTGTCTCATCACGAGGCATTCTCACTTCAGCAGTCAAGAACAGCTCACCCTTGCCAACCGTTTACTGGGCAAACAGAGCTCAGACAAGGCTCTTCATCCGTGGAGCTGAGCTTGAAGTCGCCAAGTTGAAGAGCGGTATTTTTGAAATGGTTGATTCTCTTCGGAAGGAGTTAGATCATGACCTCCTGTTTGATACCAGGGATATTCCCGATGGCTCAACGCCGGGCATCAAGATTCAGGACAAGCCACATGAGAACACGGTCAGCAATTACAACTTCCTGTCAGATGAGAGAAATCCATTTCGAAAGTATCGTACCATCGCAGTGGAGCGGATTGCAGTGAGCGTTGAACTCCAAGGTGCGCATTTGATTCCCTTTTCATGTGCTGTCTGCCTCAATGCTAAAACTGAACATAAAGCGCTTCTTGGTATCGCTATGTCAGCTCATTTGGAACATCCCTGCGCGACGTGCCTACCTTGAGGCATCTTCCAGTTTCTTGGCCCGACTGATCTCCCTGATCCATCTGACTTACGGCGGCCCTGCAAGGGCAAAAGAACTCATCACTGTCGGAGTTCACTAGTCTAGTTCCTTAATTAGATAGATGACTACGTGGTCTATTTTCGGTCAGACTCTATACCATTATAATATTCCTTTTTGTAACTTTCTGGTCTTTCTCATCACTATCTAGTACACTGTTCTACGAGACTGTTTGTACGAAGGTGCTAAGTAAAGACCAGGTATGTATCACTATCTAGTACACTGTTCTACGAGACTGTTTGTACGAAGGTGCTAAGTAAAGACCAGTTCGACAATCACAACGAAGCTCATCAACAACATTGCCGGCGTCCGTAATGTCTATTACATCAACGGACAAGCGGTCCTTATCCTTCGTTACAATAAAGTGAACCACCCGGTGGATAGTGAACGTACGATCGCGAGATTCTTGCCCCAGCCAATGTCAGTGTAGAGAATGAGGGTAGGAGGAAGGGGGGGAAGAAGACGAGAGGAAGAGAAAGACGACCGTGCGCAGAGGCGTTAGGGAAAGAGGAGGTGCGAGCACAGGATGTAGAGAAAGTGTGAGAAAGCTTAATCAGCTCGTAGAGCTAGAAAGATATAAAAGGCGTAGCCTTTCGAGTAGAATAATGCATCGCCCACTGCAAGCAGCTTAGTCTTCCCCATGAGGATTACAAAAACGATCTTGGGCTAAAAGTTTGGAGACATTTATGCTTGGGCACAGGTAGTATTTGATAGTCTGAATCTCAGGAGCATTTTTATACCAAATTATGCGCTGGGTCTGGCTTGTGGAATGAGATACAGACGTGCATCATACACATATGTCGAGCGGAATGAAAAAAAGATGAACAAGTTACGTAACAGTGGTAAAGGCGTGATGTAAAGGAGCACAATATGTACTTGTCGCCGCTGTGGTCTTTCCATACGTACGTCACTAGCGTAGCATGGAGGCGATATGTATGACTGCTACTATACATTTGATTCCGCTATGATATGAGGCCATATCCATGCGAGACCACAATTTGGAACACGCCTTCTCTGACTCTTCCGTTTGTATCTGTACACACAGAATTCAGTATCTATCGTGGCGAATACGGCAGCGGCGACTGCTCCTGTTGAGTGACCTGCTTGCCATTAGACATCTTTGTAATCGTACTCTACTCTTGGAGTCGTTTTGGACATATGATTGTATGACATACAAGTAACATATCTCTACAAGATGATGTCTATCTCAATTTCCAATAAGTACAACGGAAACCATATATACAACAGAAACGAATATATACAAAAGAAACCAATAGATACAACAGAAACCGCTATCCCCTCCTCTCCGTCCACCCACTCAACAGCCGAAGCTGTCCCTTCATCCCCGGGCCAGCAAGACGTCCATCTCCTCCCTTGTTACTAACTTCACCCGTACCCCGAGCAATGCGAGGCGGTCCTTATAGGCCGTCAACGTAAGCTCGCCCGATTCCGGGTCGATGTCCTCGAGATCGAGATCAAGAGGGGAGGACTTGTGAACTTTCGGGAGGGGATCGGTGGACAAATCACCATGGACAAGAGTTCTGTCATTGGAGTCCAATGACAGGTCCGGGAAATGAACATCCTCCGACGACGCGGTGGAGTTAACACCGGGAGAGGAGGGAGCCACAGAAGAACTGGTATCTACAATAAATTCGTAAGCGTAATTTCAGGCTGTAAGATAAGATTACAAGGTGCTCACGCGGATTGGAGATGAGGGAGGCAATAATGGATGATTTCATGTCTAACATATTTCCAGGAGTGGATAGCTTCTGTAGGCCTCTCAAGAACTCTTGTCGTGTCTTAGGCGTTCGAATGTCGGCAGCCTCAGCGCGATGAGTAGAGTGGCCCCCGGCGCCATCTCGAACAGGGTCTCTGCCGTCATCCCTAGACTCAGAACCTTCATATCCGCCGACATCTCGAGAGTCGAAGCCTTCATGTCCTCGGCCAGAACCAGAGCCTCCGTCATGTAAGTTATCGCCCCCAGGACCAGAGCCTCCGCCACGAGAGTTATCGCCTCCGGAGCCAGAGTTTCCCCCTTGTGAACCATCGTTCCTAGGATCATTGTTGCGATTATCCTTCCCAGGCGGTTTGCGGTCCCCTGACTTGTCCTCTTGGTCCCCTGGTTTGTCCTCTTCACCTTTCTCTTCATCATACAAATCCGCCAATGTGCGCTTGTTCCTCTTGGTCGAACGAAGACTGTGTCGCCTGCGCCCAACTTCTAATCCTTTCAATCTCATGTCGGTGGCTGAATGAGCGGTCGCATCAACAGGAACATGATGAGCAAAAGTGAGGGGCAGGTCGTTGAGGAAGCGTTGCGTTGGAAGTGCCGCTGCATGAGCGAGGAACAAGAGGATGGTCGCATCGAGGTGATACCTTGCCTCCTTATTCAAAGTGGCGTTGGCACGGTCGCTGATCAGACAATTGGGAGGCGACGACCAAAAGTCTTGCAGCTCCGCGAGTTCCTCGACAGAGTAATCATCTGGCATATGTCCAAAATGTCGTCTGACTTTCTCCAAAAACTCGTTATCTGCCTCTAGGGCAAGTACGGGAATGTCCGGGGTCGAGTCTCGATAGAGATACACAACCCGATAAAAGTATTCGTTGACTATAGAGAGACCGAAGATGCAGCGCGAAATGGCGTAGCCCAAGATGACATACCACATAGTTTGAAACACGCCTTCCTGGCGGAGGTAACTAAGAGCTTTCTCGTCGGTTTGACTTTTAGCCTCGCCGGTAAGAAGATCCGCTAATTGCATCCACTTCACTTCGATGACTGCGTAAAGCATTTCTTTCCAGCCCGAGGGAGAGCTAGGATCATTTACACTGCCGATGAGAGAGGCGTCCGGAGTAGTGGCACCATCAATTCTTGATTCGGCGGTGTCTTGCGATTGAGAGGGCTATGTTGAACGCGTAATAAGCATTGTGTCACCTTTTGCACATGCCATGACTCACGACTCCCAGAACTTTCCCCGTCCGCCGTCTGTACACATCCACCAGATCTAGCTTCGCCCACTCTTTGTCATCTCTGTCGTAGAAGACCGATTTCAAATTTGCTTGATGTGAGAACGTTGTAGCCATCGCCTCCGGGTTCTCTTGGATGAACCGATCAAGATAGCGACGAACATGCCCGTCGTCGAACCTTTGCTCATCAACGATCATCCCGTCCCTGTACCCATTGGCCCAGGATTGGCCCAGATAGTCAACTCGGCACACCTTATCGTAGGGGCGGATAGTAAGGTATTCGGAGACCTCATAAGGTTCGCTGAGGTCAAAAGGGACGAGAGAGAGAGGATATGGTCGGTCTTTGTTTTTAGGGTGGCCGCCGTATGCAATGGGATCGTCACGAGGGGATTTTGAATGTTCGGGGAGTGTTTGATGTGATGAGGGGAACGAAG